>NC_133652.1:247273029-247473180 GCF_009905375.1 Apium graveolens
TCTTAGAATTTGAAATAACAATTTTTTTGGTGTCCTTTGAAACTACAATCATCCCAAATATCATAACAGGTTCTCGATCTACTCCATCCTTCTCACCACTCTAAATTTTCAACTACCTCGTCATGACCGGGTGGAGACACTATCATGAACTCTGGCAATAAAATTCTGGCGAGTATAAAAGTAAAACGTCTGTATGTATAATGTATGTGTTTTGGGCATATAAGTATTTAGAAATGTATATGCGAGCTTCATTATATTTTGAGAGAAAGACAAGCTGAGGTAGAGAGATTCAGAGAGAACTGAGAGGGAGTAGAGAGGAAGAGATTTTTTGATGAAGATGGTTGTGACTTGTGAGCTTGTGACTGATGTCAGTCGATGTCTAGGCCTGAGGATGAGTCTCAGGAGTCATGTGTTACTCCCTTTGTTTTGTTTGAATTTTGAATAGTTTTTTAAAAATTAAAAATATAATAACAGATGTTATTAAAATAAATAGGAATTGGTAAAGTAAATCTTGAAAACTGGATATTAATTTTTAAATATGACGAGACAAATATTGATAATTAATAATGATTTAGAAATTAATAAAAATGTATTTTATCAAAATTAATATTTTGAAATAAATATTCAAATAAAATTCTATTAGTTAAATGATAATGTTAGAATTTAAGATTTTGCATTTGAAATTCTGATGATTACCAAATAATTCAAAGAAATTCAAAATTCTGAATTTCAATTCTTGGAATTGAATTCACGAATTTAAAATGAATTATGCAATCTAAATGCCGCGTACGCTAAATTTCCTTGGTGAAAAAAGCAGCGGCAGAAAACAAAGCTAAATTTCATTATTCTAACTTTGTGTAATTTTATATAGTGTAGGTTAGCGAATTGGATGAAAGCTAAAAAATTAATAAAATCAATAGAAGTCTTATGAGAATACTCCTGCAAGTCAACGTCCTAGTCAACATAGCTAAATATTCTATTGTGCTTCTAGAGAAAAGTTACGTTAGTACGGCTGTAAGCTTAGTTGTTTATATATGTTCGAAAGTAATGCAAACAAACTTCAGTTCTTCTCAATATATCTCAGATCCTATTTTTCTTCTTCTCCAAGCTAAATTAATACTCCATTAATAGAGCTAACATGTATCAGAGCTAAGATCTCTATATACTTCATTTCATTCCGCTGCTACTAGTCGAGAAGCGTTTGTGTGATCTCTATCGCCATCGAATTGCATAATTTCGTACAATTTCAAGCGTTCCGTATAATTTCAAGGGTTTCAAAGTAATGTAACAAACTTAGCTATTCTTCTCAAATCGTGACTGTTTTATCATCAATTTCAACATACAATGACGTCGTCTCCATCTTACTTGAAGGTTTCCTCTAGTAATGTGTCAACATCTGTAAATGTTCCAGTTACTGATGCATCCATATTACCTTCATCCTTCTGATCATCCAGGTTTGAGATTGATTACTATCACTCTGAATGAGCAAAACTATAATCAATGGTTTAGATCTATGGGAATTGCTCTTTCCTCTAAGCTAAAGTTAGGTTTTATGGATGGAACATATGATAAACCTGTTAATGCTACTCTTCTTTTGCACTGGAATCGATGCAATGACATTGTAATCTCATGGATTTTAAACCTTATTTCATCTGAAATTCGTCAGAGTGTTATGTATATGTCTAATGCTAAAGACATTTGGGATGATTTCTCCATAAGATTTGCTCAGACAAATGTTCCTAAATGAACCAGATGCTTTCTCAATTGTTCTTCATTGTGATTATGACAAATGAACTTGTGATTTCAATAGAAAACTTGATGTTTTCAGTAAAAAGTAACAAGTTATCACAATTTCTAATGGGACTTTCTGAGCAATATACTGCAATAAGGGGTCATTTGCTACTTATGACACCCAATCCTAGTCTCAGTGCAGCTTACAGTCTTTGTTGCAAGAGGAAAATCAGAGGGAACTAGGTTATAATCCTTCTGTTTCAACAGATTCTGTTGCTCTTTCTGTGAGGTATAATGACAATCAAGGAAGATCTGCTAGTTTCAATAATCAAAACGGAATTGCAAGGCAGGGCGATGGCAATAGAGTTATGCCTGATACTTCAATTGTGTGTGAAATATGTCATATGACAGGACATGGTAAGGACAAATGTTTGTGTGTGCATGGATATCCTTCTTGTCATAGGCTTCATGATAAACCAAAACCAAGGTTAAAGCCTGAGATTAAAACTGCTTATGCCTATAGTGTTGCTGTTGAATCAAGTGATCAAACTGCCAAGGTCAAAAATACTGAATCTGCAGGCTTTACAACAGCTCAATGTCATCAATTGATGACTATGATTCAAAGCGGATTTAAAGAACTCTCCACTACCAACAGTGTCAATTCTGGTTCATCTACTTCAGAACATGTTTACACTATAGATACCCCAGTACCTATCATACAACCTGCACGATAAAGTACAAGGCTCAAAGCTATACCGACAAAATTTAAGGATTATGTTGGTTTACCCAATGTATTGAGTTGATCAGTTATTCAGGCGCATCATTTTTCGAAGTTTACTCCTGCACATCAAGTGTTTCTTAGTAATGTCACTTCTGTTCCTGAAGCTGCTTCCTACAAGATTTTCTGTCAATACCTTGTCTGGTGTGAAGCCATGACTGCTGAACTTACCGCTCTTGAATCTAATCAAACCTAGGTTATTGTTCCTCTCCCCATGGCAAGAATGTTGTGAGCTGTAAGTGGCTATATAAGGTGAAATTTAATCAAGATGGTATTTTGGAACGATACAAAGCTCGGTTGGTTGCTCGGGTTTTACTCAAACTGTGGGCCTCGACTACTTTGAGACGTTTGCACCAGTTGCAAAAATGTCTACCGTTCGTGTTCTTCTTTCATTGGATGTTATTAATAATTGGTCTGTCACACAGATGGACGTGAATGTTGCATTTCTATATGGTGATTTAGAGGAGGAAGTATATATGTTCATTCCTCAAGGTTACTGTTTGCCTTCTAAATTTGCTTCATACTCTTCTCCAATTCCACTTATTTGTAAACTGGTTAAGTCTTTATATGGGTTGAAGCAGTCCCCTCGAAAATGGTTTATCAAGTTCAAGTCTGTATTACTCCTATACGGATTCTAACAGGCCACCTCAGACCATAGCTTGTTCATTTTGGAATCCTCCAGTTTTTTGGCAGTTCTTGTTTATGTTGATGACATTTAGGTGGTTGGTAATGATCAACATATAATTTCTCTGTTCAAGACTCATTTGGCCAGTCATTTCAAACTAAAAGATCTGGGTCCAATTAAGTACTTCCTTGGCATTGAAGCTGCTCGTTCAGATAAGGGCATTTATCTTAATCAACATAAATATACACTTGACATTATCAAGGATGTTGTTTTCGAACATGCCAGACTTGCTACTGTTCCCATTTAGCAAAATTATACATTGTTAAGTAATACTACTTCACTGTTTCTGTTTAATCCTGGTCCTTATCGAAGGCTTGTTGGTCGTCTTATTTACTATTCAATTAATTGTCCAGATCTATCTTATGCGGTTCATGTTCTGTCGTAATTTTTGTCTTCTCCTCGACATTGCCATTTGGATGCTGCCTTTCGTGTAGTTCGCTATCTCAAGCACACTCTGGGGCAAGTCCTTCTTCTTTCTACTTCTAGTCCTCTTCAACTCACAGCTTATGCAGATGCTGATTGGGGAGGTTGTCCTCTTTCATGTCAATCTCTCACTGGATATTTGTCAATCTCTCACTGGATATTGTGTTACCATGGGGTCTTCTTATTGTCCTAGAAATCTAAAAAGCAGACAACAATGTCTCGATCCTCTACCGAAGTTTTAGCTGATGTCTGTTGTGAGATTACCTGGTTATTGAATTTGTATTAGGAATTGGGGTGTTCAAATATGCAGCATGTTCGTTTATTTTGTGATAATCATTCAGCTATGTACATTATTGCCAATCCTGTCTTTCGCGAATGAACAAAATATATCGAGATTGATTGTCATCTCGTTCGTGAAAAACTCGAGAAGGGATTGATCACTACCGTTTATATTGCATTCAAGGAACAACCAGCTGATCTTTTTACTAATGATAATCCTTCATTTTCCATGTCTCATTTAGTGTCCAAGCTTGGTGTGCTCATTCTCTTCCCACACTCAAGCTTGAGGGGGGTGATGAGAATACTTCTGCAAGTCAACGTCCTAAGTCAACATCGCTAAATATTATATTTTGCTTCAAAAAAAAGTTAGTCAATACAGTTTTAAGCTTAGTTATCTTATATATATTAGAAAGTAATGTAACAAACTCTCAGTTCTTCTCAATATATTCATATCTCTATATTTCTTCTTTTCCAAGCTAAAGTAATACTCCATCAATGGAGTTAACATAGCTTTTGTTTGGTAGGGTTCTAGTGAAATGATATTAGGTGTTAGATCAATTATATATGTTGAAATGGTACATTAGTTCTAAATTTGCTCTAAAGTTGAATTGTCTTTCACTAAATCAAAGTGGTAAATGCAAGAAAACAAGTTTGATAGAAAGAAGAAAAAAGAAGATACTTATAGTCTCTGAATATATCTAGTCGAATTGACCACCTTTCATCATCTATAATCTATATATATATATATATATATACCTTTTTTTCAAGAGAGGGCTCTCTCATATAAAGAACCGTAGAGAATCCTTAATTTCATACTAGAATTTCATCAAATTTGTTGCTAATGTAGAATAATAATTATATTTAAATATAATAAAACGTTTTATTTGAAAAAAAATAATTTTAAATTTGATTCTACTGTGAAATGAGTTTGGACAAGTGTGAGTTTATTTGATTCTACTACAGAATCATTTTAAACTATTTCATCAAATTTAAATGATTTTTTAAATAAAAAAAGTGTGCAACTTCATTTTTTAATTTGGTAAGATGAAAAATAAAATAAATATGTATTTATATTATTTTAATAAGAGTTCTCTACGCACCTCTATATAAGAGAGCCATTTATGTATTGCTACCATATATATATTTATATTTCTTAAAAATAAATACGTTCACCGATTATCATGTTCTTTTTAGAAAGAGTACATGCAGACTGCAAATCTGTAATAGAGCCTGATGTCGTAAAGGGGTAAAAGGCAGGGTTCTATTCTTGTTCGCACAAAAAAATCTTATCCCAGTTCTATTATAAGTTCTCTTCTCCAAAAAATTTGACTCACTTTTACTGTAAAACAATATTTAGAAGTAGACGGACAATTATTCATGTACATTTGAAACCTCAAATGTATTAAGACGTTTGTATTCCCATTATATATATTTTGCCGTGAATATTAGGACATAGGATGTATAAGAACCTTAACACATCACAAACTTTTATGAGTATTGCAACAATCTATCATACTGAATTAATCAATTTAACATACAGACCCTATTGCTAGCCATCTTAGTTTCCCTGTATAGCATAAATTAACATTTATTATGATAAATCATAATACAGTGCAATGCTTAAAAGAGAAGGTATATATACTGGGACAAGCTCCCAGAATTTAAATTCTAGTTTTTATTTGCTAGTCAAGAAAGTAACAATCCAGTCAATTGATTGTGGAGAGACCCTGCAGCCATCTCAACTCAAAACGTATTGTTATACCAATAAATTCCTTTGTTCTGTTTATCTTCCTCAACATAAACACAATCATTAACGGTATCCCATAGTGACTTATAGAATGGTGTGTAATCATACTGATAAAACTCCCCCAATATAGGTTTGAATGCCTTGGTGGCTTCCACTGCATGGTAATGTGGCATTTTTGGGAAGAAGTGGTGTGCTACATGTGTATTTGGTTGCTGATGAAACACCGTGTTGAGAAACCCGAAATCTCGATCAATGGTAGCCATGGATCCCTTGAACCATTCCCACTCGGAGGAATCATAGTAAGGTACAAGAGGGTTTGTGTGTTGAAGTACGGCCACAATGATAAGCATGGCATTTGTGAATAGGTAAGGTCCTCCGTAAATGAAAGCCACCCATGCGAAACCTTTTAATAAAGCTAGTTTGTAAAGTGCAAAAATCACGGCCAAGCATCCAGCATCAGAAAGCAAGACTTGAGCGCGTTGCTTACGTGAAAACATTGGACTATAGGGATCAAAATGGGAGGCGAATTGATCATAAGCTCGACCACGGAAATTGACGAGCAAGTAGAGAGGCACAGCAACGGCTAGAACTGCAGCAACAACCAAGACTCTTGCTACAGGGTTTTTAAGGTGTCTGAAAAGAAAAGGAACTTGAGACTTGAGCAGTGGGATGTCGAATTCCTCTTCTTCAAGCGATCCAGTTCTCGAGTGGTGGCGATGGTGACTGTACTTAAATGAGAAGTACGGAAACAGGACGAGAGAGTGGGTGATAAATCCGACAGTGTCATCGAGCCATTGATAATCACTAAAAGCATTGTGTCCACATTCATGACCTATAACCCAAAACCGAGCTAGAATACAACCTTGAAGCACCGCGTAAATAATCCAAGATGTCATATAAAATAACTTAGATGACTGTACTAAATCCGATGTTAAGATATACGTTGCGGCGATCTGGTAAAGAGTGATTCCAATCAAGACATCTAACACAAGGTAAGACAAAGAGCGAATGGCAGAACGCTCAAAACAATGGGGTGGAACAGCTTTCTTAACATCGCTCAAAGTAAACGGAGGTTTTACGTGGGGAGATCTTGATGCTCTTTTTGTCGCAGAAATCGACTTTTGCTCCATGTCTCTGCAATAATATTAGTAATAACACATTCAGTTAATCAGTTCAATAATAATAATAATAATAATATGTTCTTTGATAACAATATGTACCTTGCAGTAGTGCCTATATAACTTGGATACACTTCTTTAAGAGTATCGTAGCAACTGCACAAAGAAGTTGTTGCAATTGTACATGCATTCAGCAGGTATATAAATATATATAGGCGCATCAAACTCACCACCGTTGTGGATGGCTGTAATTAAAGACATTATAGATAGTGTCATTTTCTGTTGGATATGGTTGCCTATTCTACCCGCTGACTAAGTGACAGATGCAACAATCTCTATATTTAGTCTTCAAGCACGCCCATGATTTAATAAGATTGTTACCATATTTGGACTTCTTTTTTGGTTCGTAGTTGAACAAACAAAGTTATTTTTTAGATAAAAACTGGATTTATATGTAGATGGAATAACTCCAATATCAATTAAAACCTAAAAATGTTTTGCTTCTGAAGTGATTTTTAAAAAAACTGATTCTTAACTTAATGTTTCTATTAAGCTCGACTAATATGGTCTTGATTTGTTCCAACAAAATAAATTTTATTGTGCAAAAGCCGGTCAACAATTTGTAGTAAACCCAACTCCGGTCTCCCTCATGAATGCATTTAAAAAAGTCAATTAAATTTTTAATAGGCGATTTATCTGCCTTTATATTTTATTTTCCTTAATAAAATTTGACTAATCGAATTGATCAAATTTCTGGAATCTGAAAAACTAAAACTGCTATCACAAGTTACTAGATAAGATATATTGTTCGATTTTTCTGTTATGGGAACATGAAAAATTATAAATTTAGGTCCTTTTAATTAATTTCTTCTTATAATAATGATGAACTCCTGCAAATATAAATATTATACATATCAAAATATCCCAAAATTATGAATTTTCATACTTATTGTCAGCAATTATGTGTGCAGAATAAAAAAACCCATACTATATTACTAAAGAATTTATGTAACAAGAAGAAAGAGTACTCATTAATTTGCGTAAATAAACAATGAGTTAAATATATTATATATTATATATAATAGTTATATAACCAATAAACTGTTGATATAATTGTTGAGTTTGTATATGCTTATTACAAGATGTCACGAATTTGATCCTAACTTCCTATGTGATGATTATTTATAAACAAAATAATTGTATCCATTTATTAAATTATCTTAGAGCAATTCCAATACATTCACTCTTAAATAAATTTGAGGAGGGTCTAATAAAAATACACTCCAACAAACTCCTAAACCTTCTTCTTAAAAAATGTATGGGTCTCTATTCTCTTCATATCTAAAAGTCTCTCCTTTTCTTTTCAACTTTCTACCAATTTAAAATTTATTTCTTAAAACATTGTAAGTACATTTAGTAATAAAAACTAACTTAAAAGACATGGATGAAAATGTTGTTCAAGATGATGAGTAATTTTTGTATCTTAAATCATTAGGAGACAATTAATTATACTCACTCTGTCTCATTTTAGTTTTCATATTTGATTTTTGTGCAGACAAATTTACCAAAATTTGATCGAAATTTATTAATATTTTATAATTGAATAAAAATTGGTTAATTTAATTGATAAGAGTGTTTATATTTGATTTTTTTTAAATAATATAAGAGTATTGCTTAATTTTTGGTCAAAAATTAGATAATTTAAGTGATAAAAAATGTGATAACTAAAAGGAAATGAAGAGAGTATTATTTTTAGCAAAACTTTTACTTCATTTATTTAATATGTGTCTTGTTTTAACTAATTTATAGTCAATTTTATCATATTTTAACCGTAAATTATTATTAATTTATTATTAAATAAATTTAAAAATTCACATCATTAAAAAATATTTTTAATTTTCTTTAAAATTTATTTTTTAATTTTTTTAAATGATACATAAATTGTTCTTAATTATCAATAAAAAACTAGTTAATTTGACTACATAAAAATCAAAATAAGGCATATAATATAAAATGAAGGGAGTAACAACTTGTCAGAGATATTTTATTCACTAAAACTATATTTATGGCTTTAAAAACCACTGCTCATAAAGTCAACATTATATCTTCTGTTAATTAATCTTGTGTGTTCCGCACTAAAAAGATTCACATATAAAACTAAAACTTATAATATTGTTTCATCATGTACACAGTATTCTAAAAATTCTCGATTCAACTCCTGATTAATTTCATGCAAAGTTCTGGATCAATTTAATTTTTGATATTCGATTAATTTTTACGAATTTTCTTTTATTGGAGTATATATATAATTATTTATTTAAATTAAAATTCAGTAGTAATTTTAATATGAATAATTATAGAAATAATTATATAATAAATATATATATATATATGTTGATAAATAATTATTATATATACTATACTATATTATAATAGACGAAATATTAAAAGTTTGGTAGTCGGTCGGTACTGCTGAAATTACTTAATTACCCTTACTTAATTATTCTAATTTTAATTACTGGGTCAATCACTTCTAATTCTAATTGATATTGAACTCAACTTCTTTACCAATTTCAAATATATTTTATATCGAGCACTATATCATTATAATTTATATTAAATTCAACTTCTTATACCAATTTAAATTTAAATTCATATCGAGTTTTATATTATTCTAATTTGTTACTTGGGGCTAAATTAAATTTAAACAAACTAAATATAATTATTAAGATTTAGTTGATATAATGTGACTCAGGTTAATATAAAATAATAATACTATCAATCCTGCTAAAAAATTATACTAATGAACTTGGATAAACAAAATAGTATATTTTATTTATCTAGATAAAAAAATACATTATACAATTGATTGAGACTAACACAAAACTAAACTAAAAATATAATTCGACCAACAAAAACAAAATCATATATACTATTTATTTAGTCCAAAACAAAATTATCTTATTGATCCATAGTTTAAAATTAATATTAGACTAAATATCAATTGTAACCTATTGATGTGAACTAAAAAATCAAATTTTAATTAAAACATAAATATTATTTTATAAAAATACACATAAAATTATCAATAAAACTATATTGTTCAATCAATAATATTATCTTTTTAAAATACCTTTTATAGAGTTATAGTTAATTGATTAAGTAATCATCATGCTAAAATAATATTTTTTAAGGTTCCAACATAATTGAGACATTATATGTTTACCCTCAATAAAATAATAATGTTGTTATAATAATATTTTCCCACCTTATCACTCTAAATAAATTTAAATGTTCTAAAAAGTTATGAATATATACGTATACTACTATAATTATCATGAAGTCGTATTATTTAAAATTTTAAATGAACAAAATTAAGAATTAAATTCAAAATATTTTTTTAAGAAATATATAATATTAAAAAAACTGTGTGAATAGTATATCGCATGAGTTTTAAGCTTGTAATTATAATAACATATTAGATATAATTAAATATTATAATTCTTCCGATTTTTATTTCAATTAATCTTTTCAGTAAATCCTGAATTTTAATTAATCTCAAATCAATAGCATATCTGATCTTACCCGGTTCATGATTTTTACAACACTATTACCGTAGTCCATCCAACACTGCTCAGAAAGTCAATATTACATCTTCAATTAATTTATCTTGTGTGTTTCACGCGAAAAAGATTCACATATAAAAAACTAAAACTTAAAATCTTTTGTTTCATATATGTAGTCTATCCATGATGCCCAATTGGAGAATAAAGGGAACATGTACAGTACACGTTCGACACTCAACAGGTAGGTCAATGGAATATTGGTTTCCCTATTTTCATGCATTTTCACCATTAATGATTACAAAAATAATGTAGTTCTTTCTGTTTTCTTTGGATAATTCCGATTTTTTGGAAATATTTATTTCATTAAAATTCTCGATTGGGCCACAATAACATGTTTGGATGAGAAAAAAATCAATTTAAATTTTATTTTAAATTTAACACATTCAACATTTAATATAAATATAAAAATTTAAAACGGGAAGTAAAATGCATATTTTCAAACAAAATCTTAAAGCAATTTAGATGGTTGAAGTCTATTTCTCTTTCCAACTTACAAACTCAAATTAATTAATTACAAGTTGATTTAAAGCACAATAATCGATGAATTAACAACAACAATATCTATTTGACCAGCTTGCAATGTAAAGAACATGCATTGTCCGATACTTCAATTTATGAGCAATGTTCTGTTCCAAAATAATTCTCAAACAATTTCTCAAAATTACATGTGTCATTTTTCTATTAATAAAATTTATATTAATATAAAGAAATTTATTTTATTTATAATTAAATATTTAATATCACAATAATAATTTATTATTCAAAAACTATTTCGAAAATAATTTTTAAAAACTTAGTATTATTCTCAATTCATACCGGTCCAGCAACTTGCGGAGTTGCAGTTATCCGAAAGGCTTGTCCCGAGGCCCAAAAGACGAAAGTCAACAACAAATTCTTTTTGTTATCCGAATAATTAGTTAATCACTTCCCTGCAACTACCCAAATTCGCGGGGATCGTTTTTTATATCTAATAATCCTAAAAAGGGAAGGCACACAGATATATATAATAAACAATTATATTCATGACTAAATTCAAAAATCAACATATTTCATTTAAATGTCTACAACCTCATAACAATACTCATATTGTGATCTGTTCTATAAACATTCTACTATTATCATAATTTAGCAATCATAAATTCAGAATAATACCTTATAAGTATCCTAGATCACCTATGGCTGTCAACCTGTCTTGGCTCTCCTTCCCTTCTCGCTTCCTCGGGATATAACCTGACCTTGGGATCGCCTGGGATATCCTCTAAAACACTTAATAAAATATTATATCTGTCTTAACAATTACTAAACATAGATATAGTATAATATTTACTTTTATCTCACAATATTTTCTTGTATAGAGATTGTAGAGTAAAGGGTTTAGCTACTCATAGAAAATTTATAAACAGCCATTTCTATTAATGAAAACTTTCGATATCCCTTCTTGATTTACAAGATGGCTTTTATAGAGTTTTCCCATCTCTTTTGATTCTACTAATTTCTATTTCTAAGATTCCCTTTTAATTTCCTCCGTTCTTTTTCTTTCCTCTTTTTCAAAAGCTGAATCCACTTTCTGTATTTTGTCTGCCATTCCACCTTCTTTTTGACTTTAGAGATAAAATTTCTGGTAAATGTCCTTGTCTTTTCTGCTGCTGTCTTTTTCTTCTAGTAACCTTTCTTCTTTGTTGCTGCTGTCTTTTTCTTTTTTCTGAGAATTTTTTTTTTTTTTTTTTTTTACAGTCACCAATATAATTTGGGCCGTAGTGTCATTTGTAATATGTTTTCAGTCACCAATTCTTATTGGGCCGAAATATCATTTGTAATATGCTTTCAGTCACCAATTCTCATTGGGCCGAAATATCATTTGTAATATGCTTTCAGTCACCAATTCTCATTGAGCCGAAATATTATTTGTAATATCCATAGGTCACCAATTCTTATTGGGCCTATCAATTCATCGTTATTATTACATTGTTAGGTCACCAAATTCTATTGGGCCTAATTTTCATCAAATAATATTACATTGTATTATATGGTTAGGTCACCCTTTCAGGGTCTAACAAATATCTATGCAAAGGGATCAGAACATCTTTCTTCTTTTGTTGCTATATTCTTTAGAGTTGCCACTGGTCTCCGTCTTTGGCCTGATAATAAATTCTGATAAATTTCCTTTGTCTTCTGAGCATGATTGTGCTTTAAATCTGATAATCTTGCATGCATTTCGTTCAAAGCTGTAGTATCCCTGCTGATTATATCATTATTATAATAAATAGTTAGTATTTCTTCTGCTAATCCACCTTTACTTGTGCCAATGACACATGCCTTTCCTCCTCGTATCATATCTTCAAGTTTAGACTTCAATGTTGCTATGCCGATTGCTCTCTTGTTACACAACCAGTCGCCAAATTGCTCTATTGTACATGCCATGTCCGTCTTTAGGCTAGTATTTTCACCTTCTATAGTAGTATTCCTGCCATACTTAAATATTTGACAGAGTAATATGGATTTTCCTGTTAAGTCAGTATAGGCATCAAAAACCTGTATACCATAAATTCCTCCTGGTCCGTATGAATTCATGTAAGATTGAAGGCTTTGTGTTATAGTTGATGGTAGTTGTGCTATACTTGATAAGGTTTCATCTACCATTATTTTGTCAATAAATCCTAAGAGTAATAGGTTTTTTACTACAGTTGAATCTGCGTTTTCCCTACAGATATACCTTGGGTATTTTCCAAATTTCCCATTTCTCAGGATTGTAGTATTGGTTTTATAATCATAGTACTTTTGTATCTTTTCAAAGGACTCGGTATATTCTTTGGTAAAGGTTACACGATCCTTTAGGGTGATGGCGTTGATAGTATTATCTGGTATGGTTATTGTTTTGATAGTAGGAGTATTGGCTAATCTTGATACAAAGGTTTCTGGGGTTTTTTGAAGGTTGTTTAATATTCTGAGTTTTCCTTCTAAAGTAGTAGTAAGTTGGCTGATTTCTTCGTTAATAAAGTTTATCTGGTCATTCTTTTCCTTTATCTTCTGAATTACTTCTCCCACCTGTATCATAATACTGCTAATACTTTCCATTTTCCCTGCTAAGATAGTCTGCAAGAATATTTTTAGTACCTGATATATTTTTAATAATAAAATCATAACAACTAAAAAATGCTTGCCAATTTCTTCTTTTATTTAATTCTGGTAAAGGGTCAATTTTATTGAATATAAATGATCTTACTTGAGTATTATCTGTTCTTACAACAAATTTTGCAGGTAGTAAATGATAATGAAATCTTTTGATTCCTAATTTTACAGCTAATAGTTCCTTTTCATTAATATGATAATTCTTTTCATTGGGTTTCCACGTTCCAGCTGCATATCCACATATTAAAGGGTTTTCTTTATCAATATCATCTTTTTCAAAAGCTACTAATACTGCTCCCCATCCTATATCACTAGCATGTGTAAATAGTTCTAACTGATCACTATCTTTGGGTAATCGTAGTTTAGGTAAATTTTCTACCTTTGTTTTTAATGCTCTTATTGCATTTGTATGATCTTCCTTCCACTCAAAAGTTTTATTTTTCTTTATTAAATCTTGTAGTGGTTTTCTTAATTTTGGTAAATCTTTTATATAATCTGAAGCGTAATTTACTATTCCTAAGAATTGTTGTACTTCTTTTTTATTTTCTAAAATTTCTTTAAAATTCTTTATTTTTGTTGATATATGTTCTTGTAATTGAATTCCTTCAGAGTCTATAATATATCCTAAATATTCTATTTTGTGTTTAAATATTTCTGATTTCTTTTCTGATAACAATATTCCATGTTTTCTAATAGTCTGAATAAATATATCTAGATGTTTTGAATGATCTGTTAAATTATCACTAAATATTAATATATCATCTATATATACTAGAATAAAATCATTCATTTCTCTAAATATTTTATCCATTCTTCTTTGGAATATTTGTGGAGCTGTTCTTAATCCAAATGGTAGTACTATCCATTCATAATGTCCTTGTGGAACGCTAAATGCTGTTAAACATCTAGATTCCTTAGTTAATTTTATTTGCCAGTATCCACTTTTACAATCAAATTTACTAAACCATTTTTTATTACTTGTTTGGTTGATTAAATTTCTTTTATATGGTAAAAAATATCCATCAAATATAGTCTTTTTATTTAGTTCTCGATAATCTATTACCATTCTAGCTTTTCCTCTTTTTACTTCATTATGATTTCTTACTAAAAACGCTGGGCTACTATGCGGACTTTTACTTTCTTGTATTAGTCCTAAGTTTAATAATTCTTTTATTTGAACTCCTAACTCCTTTTGATCTGTTGGGCTATATCTTATTGGTCTGTTTCTAATTATATCATTAGGGTTTATTAGTTTTATTTCAGCATATATTTTTTCTTTTTCCCATAACTTCATTGGATGTTCTCCAAAATTTATTTCTAAGGCCTTTAAATATTTTTATTTTAATAGTTCTAAATTTATTTTTCTTTCTGTTTTAATATTACTTATTTCTATTGATTTTACAGGTATTATTCTTTTTAATACTATCCATTTTTCGCAAGGTGTTAGCAAACTTATCCTATCTTGTTTTATTATTTGAGTTTTAAAAGAATCTAAAAAGTTATTTCCTAGTAACATTTGTTGTTTCATATTATTTTCTTGGTATATTATAGGTAACCTAAACCTTATTTTTCCTAATATAAATCTTACATTTTCTGCTATTATATCTATCTCTTTTTTATGGTTATTGAATCCTGTTACTATTATTCTATTTTTTGTACGTTTCCATTTGTGTTGAGTAAATACTTCTTCTTTAGCTAAACAAATATCTGCTCCGCTATCTATAAATATCTTTTGTTTTATATATTTCGTAGGTTTATATTCTACCTGTGCTTCAATATATATAGCTACCATTTTATTCTATTCAGTAGTTAAACTTTCATTATTACTATCATTTTCATTTATATAATTTATTTCTTCTGGTTCTGTTTCACTTATATAGAATACTTCTTCATCATACCAGTTATTGTTATCTTCTCTTATGTATTCTAGTTTCATTATTAATTCAGTGGTATCTATGTATTTTACTCCTTTTTGCTGTAATTTAGGACACTTATTTGCATAATGTCCCTTTTCATTACAATTCCAACATTTACAATCTGCTATTTTTATTTTATTTCTTTTTCTAAACTTTCTCTTATATCTAAATCTCTTTCTATTTTCAGGAGTATTTCTATATTTTTTAAATTTTCTTCTTTTAAATCTTCGATTAAATGGTTTATAAGGTCTATAGGTTTTATTTTGTTTTCTATAATATTCATTTTGATTATTATAATCTAGTTTCCTATGTTTCCTATACTTCTTTCTAGTTTTATAATCTTGATTATCACATCCAAATATTAATTTTTTCTCCGTAAAATTACAGATTTCTCTTAATCCTTGTTTTTTATCCTTTTTAATTTTCTGTTGAATTCTATATTCTTCACATTTTCGAGTTAAATATGCTCTTAATAATCTAATTCTTTCTCCTAATGTATTTTCTTTAGGTTCTAGATTATTATATTCTTTAGTTATTTCGGTATTATAAGGTGAAGGTAGATGATCATAATACAGTTATTGATATACTAAGCTTTCATTAGGTAAAAACTTAGCTTCATAAAAGAATTTAGTAAAACTTATAGTATATTCTGGTAATTTACTAATCCTACAACATTTCATATTATTTAGATACATTGTTATTTCTAATTTTCTTTCTACTGTTATATTTTCTTGAGCTACAAACCATCTTTCTCCTAGAAATTCTCTTTTTAATAATATATCAAATACGTTTAACGTATCTTTCCAGCTTCTAGCATACGTTCTTACTTGTCCCTTTAATTCATAAATAATATTTTCTAACCAAAATGCTGCTTTTCCTATAATTGTTTTTGATATTAGTTCAAAAACATAATCCAGATCTTCTATATTTTTTGAATTCATTAAGGCTATATACATCCCTAAATTCCAGTCTTTTATTCTTCTACTTATTTCTTGATCGTCGTAGACATTATCTAAATCTAGAAAATATCCATTTATATTTATTCCTGGGTGTATTGATCCTATGAAATCTTGTACTTCATTTTGTTGTCCTATAGGTATATTTCCTGGCATTTTAATATTATTTTTAGTTATTATATGATCTTCTATTTCTTCTTCTGGGTATGCATCGTTATCTGATTCGGTTTCATAATTTGTTTGTTTATGTGAAGTTTTTCTTTCTTCAATATCACTTTCATCGCTTTTCTCTTCATTTGTTATTATTGCATTTACGGTTTTTCCGAGGGCTTCTAATATTTCTTTATTTTCTTTTATTACTATTTCCTTTTCCTCATTATCTGATTCCTCTAAGTAATTTAATCATTCTTCTCCTAGATTACTATCTGATTTACTTGTATTACTGCTCTCATCTTGTTCTTTGTTCGTTTCTGAATTACTATCGTTAGACTTAATATTTTCCTTTTCTTTTAATTCTATTTTTAATTGATTAATCTCATTTTTTAAATTATCTATTTCTTTTAATATATTTATTACTTCTAACTTTGTTTCTTTTAATTCTTTCTTTTGAGTTTTATATTTTTTTTTATAAAATTTATATTTATTTAACCATTCTATATTAGTTTTAGTTTTTAATTTAGCATTTTCTTTTCTTAATTCTTTTAGTTCATCTTCTCTTATTTCTTGTTTTATAGGTTCATATTTTTGTCTTTCTTTTTCCAGTAACTCTTTTCCATGTTTTTTAAGAAATGTTATAGCACTATGTTCAGCTATAGACATTTTCCTAGAATTTTCCTGATTTATGAAGCTCTGCTAAACCATTTATTGTTCTTTTAACCCCTATAGTTATTTTCGGTTTTGATTTGCTTATATCCATTAATATAGGTTCTTTAGTTCTTCCTATTACTGTTATAGGTACTAGTTCTGGTTCTTCTGTTTCGTCTTTAATTATTTTCTTTTCTTTATTTTGTTCTAAATTATTTTGTATAATAGTTAACTTATCTAATATTTGTTTAAAGATTGAGATTTCTGATATATTCCATAACGCTGTTATTTCTTCCTTAATTATCTTTCTACTAATTTCTTGATTTTCTTCCATCTTTTTTAATATAGCGTTTAAACTTTCTTTTATAAATATTTCGTTCCAAATATCTTTTATTTGGTTTTCAGTATTATTCATATTTATAGACTCGTTTTCTCCATTCTCCTTTAATTATCCATATTTTTCTTTTCTTACCTTTTATTTTCTCTAATTCTTTTACTTCTTCCTCTAGTTTTTCTTTTTCTTTTAAGTATTGTAGTTCTTTTTCTTGAGACATAATTAATGTTTCTTTTATTATCCTATTAATAGTTTCTATTTCATCTTTCTTTTCATTTATTTCCTTTTCAGGGTTCATATTCTGTCTATAAATCTTAATTTATTCTGATCATTTATTTCTATTCCTTCATTGGTTATATTATATTTTATTTCATTTAAGAAATCCATTCCTAATAATAGTTGATAACTAACGTCATTTTCTATTACTCCTAGGCTTATATTATATTCTAAGTCTAAAATTTTTAATCTTAATTTTATACATTTTGTTATTATTGTTTCTCTCGAACTATTTGGTTCAGTTATTATTTGAGGTTCTATTTCCTCACATTTGTTTGAGTCAACTTCAGTTATATGTATTTGACTTTTTGTTGCTCCGGTATTTATTTCTGTTATGACTTCTTTGGCAAATATTCCATTAAATATTATTGTTTTTATTCGTAATATATTTGATTCGTAACACGGTAATTTTATTAAATCTAATTTTCTACTGGTCATACTCATTGATCTAACTAGTTTTATAGGGTTGTGTTCTCTTCTAAAACTTAATCTAGATCCTTCTAATATTGGTTTAATTCTTTGTGTTGGAATTATTTGTCTATTACTAAAGTCTATTGTAAATTCTTCTGGGATTGTTATTTGAGATTCTTCTTTATGTTCAATTTTTTCTAATATATCATTATATAATTTTGGTACTATTATTCCTAATTCCGTTTGTTTCTTTACATGATGGTTTCCAGTCATAGCATATACTATTTTAGTTTCTATACTAATTACTTTACTTCCCTTTTGCATTTTTATTCCATCTAATTTATAATATAATGTTAAAGATCTTTCTTTATTTTCATCTCTTAATGATATGCTAAAATCAGGTTGTATTATAAATTTTAATTTCTGATATATTAAGTTTCCTTTCACCATGCTATTAATGAATCTTGTATATTTCCTATTATTCTATCGTCTAGTACATATATTTGTATAGGAGTATCAATATTTTTCTGAAAATATGCTTTTATTGTAAATTCTATTGCTCCAAAATAAATATTTTTTAGTTTATTTGCTTCTTTTTGTTTTAATTTAGATAGTTCTCTTTTTATCAAACCATCTGTTATTAAATTTATTTTTGCTTTTCCATTTATTGTATCTATGTCTATTATATTTTCATGTTTTTGTACTATATATCTAACTTCTTTATTTCTTTCAAAATATGATGTTTTGAATATCTTCTTTATTGTTAGTTCTTCTGTTTCACTTTGGATTTGATTATATATATCTGGTTTAAAACTTAGAGTTTGTGATGTTCCTTCTTCGTATTCATCCATTTGATAATATACATCTTGTGTTTTACTTGATTTCTCTAATGACATTTTTCAAACTGTATTATTATCCAGTTATATTACTTGATAAAATTATTCTTTTAAGTCCTTGAATTCTTAGTTTATTATTTCTAAATGTTATTATCATATTTCCAAGTTGTTGATAACATCTTATTATTTCATCACTATTTTCTCTTGTCCATTCAATTTTATTTTTTCTTTCTTGCAATTTATCTAGTTCTATTTCTAGTTTTTCTTGATTTTTTATTAATTCTTTTATTTTTCTATTATTTCTAGTTATTGCATTTGGATCTATCCAATTCATTTTTTAAATTTTTTGCCTTAAATCATTTATTAATTTATATTGTTCAGTTAATACTTCTTTTAATTCTTTTATTTGAATTTCTAAATTAGTTTCTTTAATAAATTTTTCTCGTTTTATTAAAAGTTTTTCTTCTTCTAGTCTTCTAATTTTTTTATCTCTCTCTTCCAACATTGTTCGTAACCTAACTATAATATCTAATTTTTCATTTATTATTTGCATACTTATTTTACAACTTTCAATATGTTGATTTATATCTTTATTAAAAGTAAAGTTTTTATCTGCTATTAGTTTAATACTTTCTAACTTATAAGCTTCCATGAATATAATATTTATTTTATTTATATAAATATATTAATTGTCTATATAGATTTTTCTTACACATTTGTTTCGTTTCTTTATTCTCTACTATAAAATAAATTAATAGATTTGCTATTATTTTAGATTTATAACTTTTATTCTTATTTTTTAGTAATTTTGCTGGAGGTCTCATTTAATTTAATATTTCATTTTTACTATTCATTTTTTACTATTCATCGGTTACTATTCATTCCGAAATTTTTGCTACAGTAATTTACTGTTCATTTTTCCGGCCTATTTTCTAGCTCTGATACCAAACCAAATTCGTGGGGATCGTTTTTTATATCTGATAACCCTAAAAAGGGAAGGCACACAGATATATATAATAAACAATTATATTCATGACTAAATTCAAAAATCAACATATTTCATTTAAATGTCTACAACCTCATAACAATACTCATATTGTGATCTGTTCCATAAACATTCTACTATTATCATAATTTAGCAATCATAAATTCAGAATAATACCTTATAAGTATCCTAGATCACCTATGGCTGTCAACCTGTCTTGGCTCTCCTTCCCTTCTCGCTTCCTCGGGATATAGCCTGACCTTGGGATCGCCTGGGATATCCTCTAAAACACTTAATAAAATATTATATCTGTCTTAACAATTACTAAACATAGATATAGTATAATATTTACTTTTATCTCACAATATTTTCTTGTATAGAGATTGTAGAGTAAAGGGTTTAGCTACTCATAGAAAATTTATAAACAGCCATTTCTATTAATGAAAACTTTCGATATCCCTTCTTGATTTACAAGATGGCTTTTATAGAGTTTTCCCATCTCTGTTGATTCTACTAATTTCTATTTCTAAGATTCCCTTTTAATTTCCTCCGTTCTTTTTCTTTCCTCTTTTTCAAAAGCTGAATCCACTTTCTGTATTTTGTCTGCCATTCCACCTTCTTTTTGACTTTAGAGATAAAATTTCTGGTAAATGTCCTTGTCTTTTCTGCTGCTGTCTTTTTCTTCTAGTAACCTTTCTTCTTTGTTGCTGCTGTCTTTTTCTTTTTCCTGAGAATTTTTTTTTTTTTTACAGTCACCAATATAATTTGGGCCGTAGTGTCATTTGTAATATGTTTTCAGTCACCAATTCTTATTGGGCCAAAATATCATTTGTAATATGCTTTCAGTCACCAATTCTCATTGGGCCGAAATATCATTTGTAATATGCTTTCAGTCACCAATTCTCATTGGGCCGAAATATTATTTGTAATATCCATAGGTCACCAATTCTTATTGGGCCTATCAATTCATCGTTATTATTACATTGTTAGGTCACCAAATTCTATTGGGCCTAACTTTCATCAAATAATATTACATTGTATTATATGGTTAGGTCACCCTTTCAGGGCCTAACAAATATCTATGCAAAATCTGATAATAAATTCTGATAAATTTCCTTTGTCTTCTGAGCATGATTGTGCTTTAAATCTGATAATCTTGCATGCATTTCGTTCAAAGCTGTAGTATCCCTGCTAATTATATCATTATTATAATAAATAGTTAGTATTTCTTCTGCTAATCCACCTTTACTTGTGCCAATGACACATGCCTTTCCTCCTCGTATCATATCTTCAAGTTTAGACTTCAATATTGCTATGCCGATTGCTCTCTTGTTACACAACCAGTCGCCAAATTGCTCTATTGTACATGCCATGCCCGTCTTTAGGCTAGTATTTTCACCTTCTATAGTAGTATTCCTGCCATACTTAAATATTTGACAGAGTAATATGGGTTTTCCTGTTAAGTCAGTACAGGCATCAAAAACCTGTATACCATAAATTCCTCCTGGTCCGTATGAATTCATGTAAGATTGAAGGCTTTGTGTTATAGTTGATGGTAGTTGTGCTATACTTGATAAGGTTTCATCTACCATTATTTTGTCAATAAATCCTAAGAGTAATAGGTTTTTTACTACAGTTGAATCTGCGTTTTCCCTACAGATATACCTTGGGTATTTTCTAAATTTCCCATTTCTCAGGATTGTAGTATTGGTTTTATAATCATAGTACTTTTGTATCTTTTCAAAGGACTCGGTATATTCTTTGGTAAAGGTTACACGATCCTTTAGGGTGATGGCGTTGATAGTATTATCTGGTATGGTTATTGTTTTGATAGTAGGAGTATTGGCTAATCTTGATACAAAGGTTTCTGGGGTTTTTTGAAGGTTGTTTAATATTCTGAGTTTTCCTTCTAAAGTAGTAGTAAGTTGGCTGATTTCTTCGTTAATAAAGTTTATCTGGTCATTCTTTTCCTTTATCTTCTGAATTACTTCTCCCACCTGTATCATAATACTGCTAATACTTTCCATTTTCCCTGCTAAGATAGTCTGCAAGAATATTTTTAGTACCTGATATATTTTTAATAATAAAATCATAACAACTAAAAAATGCTTGCCAATTTCTTCTTTTATTTAATTCTGGTAAATGGTCAATTTTATTGAATATAAATGATCTTACTTGAGTATTATCTGTTCTTACAATAAATTTTGCAGGTAGTAAATGATAATGAAATCTTTTGATTCCTAATTTTACAGCTAATAGTTCCTTTTCATTAATATGATAATTCTTTTCATTGGGTTTCCACGTTCCAGCTGCATATCCACATATTAAAGGGTTTTCTTTATCAATATCATCTTTTTCAAAAGCTACTAATACTGCTCCCCATCCTATATCACTAGCATGTGTAAATAGTTCTAACTAATCACTATCTTTGGGTAATCGTAGTTTAGGTAAATTTTCTACCTTTGTTTTTAATGCTCTTATTGCATTTGTATGATCTTCCTTCCACTCAAAAGTTTTATTTTTCTTTATTAAATCTTGTAGTGGTTTTCTTAATTTTGGTAAATCTTTTATATAATCTGAAGCGTAATTTACTATTCCTAAGAATTGTTGTACTTCTTTTTTATTTTCTAAAATTTCTTTAAAATTCTTTATTTTTGTTGATATATGTTCTTGTAATTGAATTCCTTCAGAGTCTATAATATATCCTAAATATTCTATTTTGTGTTTAAATATTTCTGATTTCTTTTCTGATAACAATATTCCATGTTTTCTAATAGTCTGAATAAATATATCTAGATGTTTTGAATGATCTGTTAAATTATCACTAAATATTAATATATCATCTATATATACTAGAATAAAATCATTCATTTCTCTAAATATTTTATCCATTCTTCTTTGGAATATTTGTGGAGCTGTTCTTAATCCAAATGGTAGTACTATCCATTCATAATGTCCTTGTGGAACGCTAAATGCTGTTAAACATCTAGATTCCTTAGTTAATTTTATTTGCCAGTATCCACTTTTACAATCAAATTTACTAAACCATTTTTTATTACTTGTTTGGTTGATTAAATTTCTTTTATATGGTAAAAAATATCCATCAAATATAGTCTTTTTATTTAGTTCTCGATAATCTATTACCATTCTAGCTTTTCCTCTTTTTACTTCATTATGATTTCTTACTAAAAACGCTGGGCTACTATGCGGACTTTTACTTTCTTGTATTAGTCCTAAGTTTAATAATTCTTTTATTTGAACTCCTAACTCCTTTTGATCTGTTGGGCTATATCTTATTGGTCTGTTTCTAATTATATCATTAGGGTTTATTAGTTTTATTTCAGCATATATTTTTTCTTTTTCCCATAACTTCATTGGATGTTCTCCAAAATTTATTTCTAAGGCCTTTAAATATTTTTGTTTTAATAGTTCTAAATTCATTTTTCTTTCTGTTTTAATATTACTTATTTCTATTGATTTTACAGGTATTATTCTTTTTAATACTATCCATTTTTCGCAAGGTGTTAGCAAACTTATCCTATCTTGTTTTATTATTTGAGTTTTAAAAGAATCTAAAAAGTTATTTCCTAGTAACATTTGTTGTTTCATATTATTTTCTTGGTATATTATAGGTAACCTAAACCTTATTTTTCCTAATATAAATCTTACATTTTCTGCTATTATATCTATCTCTTTTTTATGGTTATTGAATCCTGTTACTATTATTCTATTTTTTGTACGTTTCTGTAAGTCATATGTCATAGCCTATTTGTATATTCGAGGATTCAACTCAACTCAAATAAGAATGTAATAAGTAAATAGTGGATCGACCGTCAGAGAGATCTCGCAAAGTAATATCTGTCAAAGGATTCAGAAATAAGGTTCATCTACAGACTTGAGGAGTTAATTCACTGGAAGAAGTTCAAGAATTTGATCATGCCTCAGTGATATAAATCAAGATCGTGGATTTAATCAAATGACAGAGATCTCGTCAGAGTATCATTAATTACAAGGATTTAATCTGAAGAAAATCAAAGTGTCAGAGTCAAGACATGAAGAAACGTCACGGAAGTTAGTCACTCATGAACCAGACAGTACATCGAGTGTCAACGTTGAAGTGATGGAATTGATTCATAATTTTCAGTGATTTTCAGAAGATTTGCAGAAGAATGGTTGCTGCTCAAGACTAGAATTAATTCTCTATTAATTAATTAAGTAATCTAATTTAATTAAGAAAATAAATTATATCTGTGAAGAATAATTTATTTATTAATTGAATTAATTGATTAATTAATTCTGAATTAATTCTAGGAATTTTAGGAATTTTCAGAAGTTTAATTGGATTAAATTCAAGCATTAAATCAGCAAGACAATTGAAAATGAACTAGCATGACAATCAGGATTGTCATACCGATTGTCATGCTAGGCCATATTCAATTGTTACACCGAAAGTTACATCAGGAGGATGATTGTCTTGCTAGTTCATTCTGATTGTCATGCTAGTTCATTCAGATTGTCTTGCTAGTTCATTCAATTGTCCTACCGAAAGTCTTGCAAGCTTAAAGGATTGTCATTCCAATTCAATTGATTCAGCTGATTGATTAAATAGAAGCAGAGAAGCAGCATATCATTTTAATACAAAAACACAAGTCAAGAACAAAAAGTGCAGCCGCCTCTGAAAAATATCATTCTTCATCTGCAGAAATTCAAGATCAATTTCTAGTTTGTTAATGTTAAATCCAAACCACTAGAATTATTTATCTTGTTCTTGTGTATCAATCTAGCGGATTAAAATCCCTAGAACTTAATCTCAAATCGCATTTAGCATTTGATTTTTTAATTACAAAAATAGAAAAAGTTCATATCGAATTTATTCTAGATTTGTAATAATTGATTTGAGATTAATACCTTGTAATCGATACAGTTGTTGTAACACCTTTCAAGTTTAATAATATTTTTATTTAACTTGAATTTTGTTTCACATTTTTTATTCCGCATTTTATTCGATTATTTGGTAACGTTTGTATTCAACCCCCCTTCTACAAACTAATTGAGACCCAACAATTGGTATCAGAGCCTTCTGATTAACGAACAAATCAAGATCCTAGACTTTTGTGATTTTTCAACTCCTTGAATTTTTATTTATTCAAAAATTCATAATGACTTCACATAAAGTTGGAACCGTTAAAATTCCACAATTTGATAAAGAGAATTATATCATGTGGAAGAAGAAGATGCTATTATTTTTACAAGTTGCAAATCCCAAATATTCAAACTTGTTAAAGAAGGGTATAAAAACTCCGATGGTTATTGAACCGGAGGTAATAATAGATGGTGTGATGACTACTGAAGCTAGAACCTATCCAAAAGAGCCTGAAGATTTTACTCCTGCTGAGAAGGAAGAAGCCTCCTTGGATGCCAGCCTTCAATTAATATTAATTGATTCCCTTGATCCCTTGATGAACAGACATGTGATGAACTGTAAAAATTCCAAACACATGTGGGAAACTATTGAGGTGATTAATGAAGGCACAGAGGAAGTTAGGGAGAACAAGTTGGAAATCCTAACCTCTGAATATGAACATTTCAAATCAAATCCAGGAGAAGGAATTACTGAAGTGTTTGAGAGGTACAATGCGTTGATCAACAACCTGAACATCAATGGAAAGTATTATTCAATCAGGGAGGTCAACAAAAAGTTCCTTTTAACACTGCCAGCTCATCTTGAACATAGAATCACTGCCATTAGAGAAGCTAGAGATCTGAGTGAGATTTCTTTGGACAGGCTCTATGGAGTGTTAAAAACCTATGAGTTGGAGCAGATTCAACAGAAGGAAGTCTACGGGAAGGATAGAATGGTCAGCACATCTACTGCACTTGTAGCTGAAGGTCAACAACAACAACAATCTCAACAGTTAGAAAGAATGGTACAGTTTTCCAAGGGTGAGGAAATGAGTTAGTAGCAGAATATGATCCTCCTACTACAAATCAATCAAGTGATGATTTTTATTCCTTGGAAGAGCTGGAGCAATTGGAAGATGAATCAATGGCCCAAATTGTCAAGAGATTCTCCCATGTCAGATTCAGGAGGAATCCCAAGCTTAAGTACAAGTCCAACTACAACAAATTCCAGAAAGGTGGATCTTCATCCTCTAACACCAGCAGTGGTGGATACAAAACAGGGATGGTTGATCGAAGCACCACTAGATGCTATAACTGCAATGAGTTGGGACACTTTGCCACAGAATGTAGGAAGCCAAAGCAAGTAAGAAAGAACTCTGAAAGGGCTTATCTGGCAAAGGGAAGAAGCTGGGATGATACTGACAGTGAAGATGAAGATGAAGGAAATCTTGCTCTTATGGCTATTGATGGAAAAGCTTCATCGTCAAGAATAGAGGTAAAACTTTCTGATGCTGAAATGGTTTATCATCTAAGAGGTAACTTAGATTGTGCACGTCGTGATAATGAACTGTTAAGTTTACAGATCACAGACCTTGAGAAAGAGGTCAATGAATTAAGACTTGTGCACATTAATCAAGACAAATTAAAAGAACAGGTATCTTTTCTAGAGAATAGAGTTGACTGTTATAGAAAACTCGAAACTATTCTTAAAGACAAGATCACCGGTCTTGAGACTAAGGTTAGAGCCTACTTCAATTCTTGTTCGAAGGCTAAAGAGTTCTACAGTAAGCAAGCTGTTAATCAAACATCTGGAATAGGTTATGATTACAATGTTGCTATTGGAGAATTAGGCATAAACTCCCCTCCTCATGTCTGTGCTAAAGGGAGGGAAGTACCACATGTGCTTAAGGGTGTTGATGAACCCCTCTATAAAGCATCAATTGCTGAACCATTTGATGCGACCTCTTCTGTTATTCAAGAAGAAATACGTGTTGAGGATCATGCTTATGAGAAGATTGTTTCCAAGTCAAGTGAGTCGAAAGTTCCAGTCAAAGTTGTGAAAGCAACTGAGACTAACTCAGACACACATGAGTTGGATAACAATAATGCCATGTCCACCATGCATAAATTGCCTGCTGTTAATCACTCTCATAAAGCATGTGGTGTTGCTAATTGTATGTCTTGTACTTTTAATATGATGTATGCTTATTTTAATGGTAAGTATGTGTCTAATGATAAGACTACTCCTCGTCAGCATGTGAATAACAAGAAGCATGATAGGTCTAAGACTGCTAGTCCTTCTAAGGCTAGAAAGGAGACATTTGTGCCTAAGCTTAAACAGAAATTTGTTAAGGCTGTTTACAAGGTCAAATGTTCAGTCATTGAGAATGTTGAGATCGTTAAAATTAAAAATGTTGTTTTGTCTGACAAAGGACAGTTCTACAAGTATGCCGGGCCCAACCAAGTTTGGGTTCCGAAGAAGGTCTAATCCATTTGAAGTGCAGGGCAGTATACAGGTGTAACCGGTAGTGTGGATTCTTGACAGTGGATCATCAAGATATATGACCGGAGATAGAGCCCTGCTATCAAATGTGGATTGAGAAAGATGGCCCCCTGGTTACCTTTGGAGATAACAGCAAAGGTTTATCTGAGGGATATGGCTGTTTGCAAGCTGGGAATGTTATCATTGTAATTTTGTATATTGTGCTAGGTTATTATCAGGAAGCAGTATCTAACATATAGCACCAGTGACGAGACTTGAGAATATTACGACATATCAGGCACCTGCTGCACATTACACTTGGAATTGTACTCTAGTAAGATGTGTACAAGTGTACTCCTGGTTGGTGAGTTAAAAGAGGAAGTCAGTGCACCACAGTTCATGGACTTTGCAGCTGCAGATCTGTTGGACTATGCAATCTCTTCTTCACAATCTCACTTCAGGTTGGTATGAACTAGTATACTGCTCAAGCAATCGTCAAGGACATAGTATGGCACTCTAACTGCAGTTATAATTTTATATGAACTAGTAGAGTCGTCATATTTATAACTATCTTATCACTAAGCACAATCATATTGTTTTATATGTGCAGTGGTATATTAATTATGCAACATAACAATTAGTATCTAAAGTACTTGACAAGTATCGGTCAATGATATGTTGTTAACATTATGTTGCAGATATTTATAAGCTTTTGACATGAATGAGAATTACTTAGACTTTACCCTAAGTGATCAATGTTTTATCAAAAACTCATTCATATTGAAAAACAAAATTAAACTTCTTTCTACATTAGTGATTTCTTATTTCATGTAAAATCTTTTGAAATCACTATTGTAAATCATTTTTTCTCTATTACCATATGTTCTATGTTACAGGTTCAGTCTCCAATGACTTTCTTTCATTGACAGTCATGAGGTTGAAAACCCACAACGTCTATCCCAGACTGTAAAGACAAACACAAAAACAGAACCAACCAACACTCTCTTACCACTAAATATAGTATGAATGAGCGTGAGGGAGATAGTGCCTAGTGCACCACATAAGGAAGGTTCTGTAGTCAACCCAGTGGCTCTGTCTCATACATAGATGAGTAGTATTTAAACCGAGACAACTGCTAGCCCCCATACATCTTCTCAAAAGATGTAATGGCTGAAAAGGCACAAAAACAGTTACTAGATTCATTCTCTCAACAGGGTGAGTCTATTGAATTTTGCCTGTCGGCCAAGGTATCCGATGTAGTGTCACCACTTCAAACATAATCAATTCTTGATGCACAAGGAGAGGTTACACACACAAAGGATGAGTTGACGGAAACAAGAGTTTCGACCATTTTAAGGTCAGATTCGATTGTTCAAGGTTCGTTAGTGGACCAATTGCCTTTACAGGTGTTAGGAGAGGATACTGATCCAAAAGCCATATGTCAGTGGTCAGTGTCTACCTCCCCAGGCTTAAATCCCCTGGATGCATCTGCGGATAGTGGATCTGACATAGGTGCAGATCGGCAACTTGTTGACAATGATTCAGATATTACCTGATGAGTCACAAGGAAATGTCTTCACAGGCATTAGAAGGGAACTGTGATCTTTATGCTAAATTCTTTGGATCATTGTTTACCTTCCCAGAATTCAAATCTGGAACCCTAAAAGGGAAACTAGCAACTTGTAAATTATGACTCAGATTCATCTGACGAGTTTAACAAGGATGGGGATTTGTGAACTCCCATTGCACCACCTATGACCTCCTTTAAGGATGGCTAAGGTGATTTTCCTTGCAGGTACAGCTGGATTATGGAGCTATGAGAGAAGAGTGATACACTTGTGAGAATGAGTGTAAACACGAGTGGAGAGAAGAGTGGAAACACATGTGAGGTACACTAAACAGAATCACACACTCACAGTGAGGTAGAAAGAGAAACTACTTGTTATTTCTTTTCCAACCAAGTGAAATATGAGAACTCCTTCAGACGACGGCATACATTCCTTCTTTAAGGGGAGATAAAAGCTTTAAGAAATAGTTTGGAGGATTCCTCAACTAAGGGGGAGAAATAGCAAGGAGGAAGAAAAAGATCCTAAAAAATGTACACTACACCACACCATTGTTGTTTGTAACTACGGATCCTATTGTACGGGAGAGGTGGTAAACACAAGGTGATTTCCTAGTAAGGGAAGAAGCTGTTAGGGGAGTACCATTGGTTTTTATCTGCGGATCCTATTGTACGGGAGAGGTGGTAAAACGAAGGTGATCTTCTTTAATCAGTTGATTCTCATAGGGGGAGAAGCAAGAGATATGGGCTTCTCAACAGGGAAATGTGGTTGTACAAATGAAGATGAAACTACTTGAAGATATGTTCAGTCTAGAGGAACATCTACTTGAAATCTGGAAAATGTTAAATCTCATCCAGAAATTTTCTGCTATTTACTTTGCATGTATGTTTATATCTTTTTCTTATTTGTTAGTTGAGTTATCCTCTAGGTATTTGTGTGTTATTGTCTAACAAACAAATAGGGGGAGATTGTAAGTCATATGTCATAGCCTATTTGTATATTCGAGGATTCAACTCAACTCAAATAAGAATGTAATAAGTAAATAGTGGATCGACCGTCAGAGAGATCTCGCAAAGTAATATCTGTCAAAGGATTCAGAAATAGGTTCATCTACAGACTTGAGGAGTTAATTCACTGGAAGAGTTCAAGAATTTGAATCATGCCTCAGTGATATAAATCAAGATCGTGGATTTAATCAAATGACAGAGATCTCGTCAGAGTAACATTCATTACAAGGATTTAATCTGAAGAAAATCAAAGTGTCAGAGTCAAGACATGAAGAAACGTCACGGAAGTTAGTCACTCATGAACCAGACAGTACATCGAGTGTCAACGTTGAAGTGGTGGAATTGATTCATAATTTTCAGTGATTTTCAGAAGATTTGCAGAAGAATGGTTGCTGCTCAAGACTAGAATTAATTCTCTATTAATTAATTAAGTCATCTAATTTAATTAAGAAAATAAATTATATCTGCGAAGAATAATTTATTTATTAATTGAATTAATTGATTAATTAATTCTGATTAATTCTAGGAATTTTAGGAATTTTCAGAAGTTTAATTGGATTAAATTCAAGCATTAAATCAGCAAGACAATTGAAAATGAACTAGCATGACAATCAGGATTGTCATACCGATTGTCATGCTAGGCCATTTCAATTGTCACCGAAAGTTACATCAGGAGGATGATTGTCTTGCTAGTTCATTCTGATTGTCATGCTAGTTCATTCAGATTGTCTTGCTAGTTCATTCAATTGTCCTACCGAAAGTCTTGCAAGCTTAAAGGATTGTCATTCCAATTCAATTGATTCAGCTGATTGATTAAATAGAAGCAGAGAAGCAGCATATCATTTTAATACAAAAACAAAGTCAAGAACAAAAGTGCAGCCGCCTCTGAAAAATATCATTCTTCATCTGCAGAAATTCAAGATCAATTTCTAGTTTGTTAATGTTAAATCCAAACCACTAGAATTATTATCTTGTTCTTGTGTATCAATCTAGCGGATTAAAATCCCTAGAACTTAATCTCAAATCGCGTTTAGCATTTGATCTTTAATTACAAAAATAGAAAAAGTTCATGTCGAATTTATTCTAGATTTGTGATAATTGATTTGAGATTAATACCTTGTAATCGATACAGTTGTTGTAAACCTTTCAAGTTTAATAATATTTTTATTTAACTTGAATTTTGTTTCACATTTTTTATTCCGCATTTTATTCGATTATTTGGTAACGTTTGTATTCAACCCCCTTCTACAAAACTAATTGGGACCCAACAGTTTCCATTTGTGTTGAGTAAATACTTCTTCTTTAGCTAAACAAATATCTGCTCCGCTATCTATAAATATCTTTTGTTTTATATATTTCGTAGGTTTATATTCTACATGTGCTTCAATATATATAGCTACCATTTTATTCTATTCAGTAGTTAAACTTTCATTATTACTATCATTTTCATTTATGTAATTTATTTCTTCTGGTTCTGTTTCACTTATATAGAATACTTCTTCATCATACCAGTTATTGTTATCTTCTCTTATGTATTCTAGTTTCATTATTAATTCGGTGGTATCTATGTATTTTACTCCTTTTTGCTGTAATTTAGGACACTTATTTGCATAATGTCCCTTTTCATTACAATTCCAACATTTACAATCTGCTATTTTTGTTTTATTTCTTTTTCTAAACTTTCTCTTATATCTAAATCTCTTTCTATTTTCAGGAGTATTTCTATATTTTTAAATTTTCTTCTTTTAAATCTTCGATTAAATGGTTTATAAGGTCTATAGGTTTTATTTTGTTTTCTATAATATTCATTTTGATTATTATAATCTAGTTTCCTATATTTCCTATACTTCTTTCTAGTTTTATAATCTTGATTATCACATCCAAATATTAATTTTTTCTCCGTAAAATTACAGATTTCTCTTAATCCTTGTTTTTTATCCTTTTAATTTTCTGTTGAATTCTATATTCTTCACATTTTCGAGTTAAATATGCTCTTAATAATCTAATTCTTTCTCCTAATGTATTTTCTTTAGGTTCTAGATTATTATATTCTTTAGTTATTTCGGTATTATAAGGTGAAGGTAGATGATCATAATACAGTTGTTGATATACTAAGCTTTCATTAGGTAAAAATTTAGCTTCATAAAAGAATTTAGTAAAACTTATAGTATATTCTGGTAATTTACTAATCCTACAACATTTCATATTATTTAGATACATTGTTATTTCTAATTTTCTTTCTACTGTTATATTTTCTTGAGCTACAAACCATCTTTCTCCTAGAAATTCTCTTTTTAATAATATATCAAATGCGTTTAACGTATCTTTCCAGCTTCTAGCATACGTTCTTACTTGTCCCTTTAATTCATAAATAATATTTTCTAACCAAAATGCTGCTTTCCTATAATTGATTTTGATATTAGTTCAAAAAGATAATCCAGATCTTCTATATTTTTTGAATTCATTAAGGCTATATACATCCCTAAATTCCAGTCTTTTATTCTTCTACTTATTTCTTGATCGTCGTAGACATTATCTAAATCTAGAAAATATCCATTTATATTTATTCCTTGGTGTATTGATCCTATGAAATCTTGTACTTCATTTTGTTGTCCTATAGGTATATTTCCTGGCATTTTAATATTATTTTTAGTTATTATATGATCTTCTATTTCTTCTTCTGGGTATGCATCGTTATCTGATTCGGTTTCATAATTTGTTTGTTTATGTGAAGTTTTTCTTTCTTCAATATCACTTTCATCGCTTTTCTCTTCATTTGTTATTATTGCATTTACGGTTTTTCCGAGGGCTTCTAATATTTCTTTATTTTCTTTTATTACTATTTCCTTTTCCTCATTATCTGATTCCTCTAAGTAATTTAATCATTCTTCTCCTAGATTACTATCTGATTTACTTGTATTACTGCTCTCATCTTGTTCTTTGTTCGTTTCTGAATTACTATCGTCAGACTTAATAATTTCCTTTTCTTTTAGTTCTATTTTTAATTGATTAATCTCATTTTTTAAATTATCTATTTCTTTTAATACATTTATTACTTCTAACTTTGTTTCTTTTAATTCTTTCTTTTGGGTTTTATATTTTTTTTTATAAAATTTATATTTATTTAACCATTCTATATTAGTTTTAGTTTTTAATTTAGCATTTTCTTTTCTTAATTCTTTTAGTTCATCTTCTCTTATTTCTTGTTTTATAGGTTCATATTTTTGTCTTTCTTTTTCCAGTAACTCTTTTCCATGTTTTTTAAGAAATGTTATAGCACTATGTTCTGTTATAGACATTTTCCTAGAATTTTCCTGATTTATGAAGCTCTGCTAAACCATTTATTGTTCTTTTAACCCCTATAGTTATTTTCGGTTTTGATTTGCTTATATCCATTAATATAGGTTCTTTAGTTCTTCCTATTACTGTTATAGGTACTAGTTCTGGTTCTTCTGTTTCGTCTTTAATTATTTTCTTTTCTTTATTTTGTTCTAAACTATTTTGTATAATAGTTAACTTATCTAATATTTGTTTAAAGATTGAGATTTCTGATATATTCCATAACACTGTTATTTCTTCCTTAATTATCTTTCTACTAATTTCTTGATTTTCTTCCATCTTTTTTAATATAGCGTTTAAACTTTCCTTTATAAATATTTCGTTCCAAATATCTTTTATTTGGTTTTCAGTATTATTCATATTTATAGACTCGTTTTCTCCATTCTCCTTTAATTATCCATATTTTTCTTTTCTTACCTTTTATTTTCTCTAATTCTTTTACTTATTTCTCTAGTTTTTCTTTTTCTTTTAAGTATTGTAGTTATTTTTCTTGAGACATAATTAATGTTTCTTTTATTATCCTATTAATAGTTTCTATTTCATCTTTCTTTTCATTTATTTCCTTTTCAGGGTTCATATTCTGTCTATAAATCTTAATTTATTCTGATCATTTATTTCTATTCCTTCATTGGTTATATTATATTTTATTTCATTTAAGAAATCCATTCCTAATAATAGTTGATAACTAACGTCATTTTCTATTACTCCTAGGCTTATATTATATTCTAAGTCTAAAATTTTTAATCTTAATTTTATACCTTTTGTTATTATTGTTTCTCTCGAACTATTTGGTTCAGTTATTATTTGAGGTTCTATTTCCTCACATTTGTTTGAGTCAACTTCAGTTATATGTATTTGACTTTTTGTTGCTCCGGTATTTATTTCTGTTATGACTTCTTTGGCAAATATTCCATTAAATATTATTGTTTTTATTCGTAATTTATCTGATTCGTAACACGGTAATTTTATTAAATCTAATTTTCTACTGGTCATACTCATTGATCTAACTAATTTTATAGGGTTGTGTTCTCTTCTAAAACTTAATCTAGATCCTTCTAATATTGGTTTAATTCTTTGTGTTGGAATTATTTGTCTATTACTAAAGTCTATTGTAAATTCTTCTGGGATTGTTATTTGAGATTCTTCTTTATGTTCAATTTTTTCTAATATATCATTATATAATTTTGGTACTATTATTCCTAATTCCGTTTGTTTCTTTACATGATGGTTTCCAGTCATAGCATATACTATTTTAGTTTCTATACTAATTACTTTACTTCCCTTTTGCATTTTTATTCCATCTAATTTATAATATAATGTTAAAGATCTTTCTTTATTTTCATCTCTTAATGATATGCTAAAATCAGGTTGTATTATAAATTTTAATTTCTGATATATTAAGTTTCCTTTTACCACTGCTATTAATGAATCTTGTATATTTCCTATTATTCTATCGTCTAGTACATATATTTGTATAGGAGTATCAATATTTTTCTGAAAATATGCTTTTATTGTAAATTCTATTGCTCCAAAATAAATATTTTTTAGTTTATTTGCTTCTTTTTATTTTAATTTAGATAGTTCTCTTTTTATCAAACCATCTGTTATTAAATTTATTTTTGCTTTTCCATTTATTGTATCTATGTCTATTATATTTTCATGTTTTTGAACTATATATCTAACTTCTTTATTTCTTTCAAAATATGATGTTTTGAATATCTTTTTTATTGTTAGTTTTTCTGTTTCACTTTGGATTTGATTATATATATCTGGTTTAAAACTTAGAGTTTGTGATGTTCCTTCTTCGTATTCATCCATTTGATAATATACATCTTGTGTTTCACTTGATTTCTCTAATGACATTTTTCAAACTGTATTATTATCCAGTTATATTACTTGATAAAATTATTCTTTTAAGTCCTTGAATTCTTAGTTTATTATTTCTAAATGTTATTATCATATTTCCAAGTTGTTGATAACATCTTATTATTTCATCCCTATTTTCTCTTGTCCATTCAATTTTATTTTTTCTTTCTTGTAATTTATCTAGTTCTATTTCTAGTTTTTCTTGATTTTTTATTAATTCTTTTATTTTTCTATTATTTCTAGTTATTGCATTTGGATCTATCCAATTCATTTTTTAAATTTTTTGCCTTAAATCATTTATTAATTTATATTGTTCAGTTAATACTTCTTTTAATTCTTTTATTTGAATTTCTAAATTAGTTTCTTTAATAAATTTTTCTCGTTTTATTAAAAGTTTTTCTTCTTCTAGTCTTCTAATTTTTTCATCTCTCTCTTCCAACATTGTTCGTAACCTAACTATAATATCTAATTTTTCATTTATTATTTGCATACTTATTTTACAACTTTCAATATGTTGATTTATATCTTTATTAAAAGTAAAGTTTTTATCTGCTATTACTTTAATACTTTCTAACTTATATTCTTCCATAAATATAATATTTATTTTATTTATATAAATATATTAATTGTCTATATAGATTTTTCTTACACATTTGTTTCGTTTCTTTATTCTTTACTATAAAATAAATTAATAGATTTGCTATTATTTTAGATTTATAACTTTTATTCTTATTTTTTAGTAATTTTGCTGGAGGTCTCATTTAATTTAATATTTCATTTTTACTATTACTATTCATTTTTTACTATTCATCGGTTACTATTCATTCCGAAATTTTGCTACAGTAATTTACTGTTCATTTTTCCGGCCTATTTTCTAGCTCTGATACCAGATTCGCGGGGATCGTTTTTTATATCTGATAACCCTAAAGAGGGAAGGCACACAGATATATAATAAATAATTACAATTTTTTTTTTTTTTTTGGCATAACGCATATAAAATATGCGTGAAGAAAGTGCCAGGGTCAACATGTATGATGGTGCTATTTTGAATCTCTGTTCTTAAATAAGTGTCAATTTGGACATTTTCTCGTAATAATCTTTTTAAAATAATATTATTTTTTCCAAGTTTCCATATGAATATTTCTTTATTAACAGTTTTAGTTTCGAGAGGTTTAATCATGGTTACAAACAGTTTGAAGTGTCATTTGTAATTTATAGGATAAATTTTAAAAAATTGAATATTTTATTCACGATTTATCGGGAATCAATCAAAGCGGGTAAATATTTTTTACCGATTTTTGAGTAATTTATCATCTATTTTTTAAAAATCGAGCGATTTTGATAGCCATAGGTTTAACATATTAGAATAATATATTTTTATTAATTTAAAAAGGTTTAACTATATTAGAAAGTACAGATAAATCTCGATAAATTAATATTGTCGGCACCGGAAAAATTATTAATTAATCAAAAATATTAATTAATAGATAATTAATTTATCAATATATTATTAATTTATTAATTTATTGATATAAATTTCATTTTTTAGTTTTTTAATTATTAATTATCGATTATTTTGATGTGACGGATGACGAAAAAGGTTATTCATTTCTTGTAAAAGTGAAGTAGGTACTCAAATTGGTAGACGATGAATAAATAATTACTAATGTTATGGAAAATGACATTATTGAGCTGAAGCCGCAACAAAAGTCATATTGTTTAAGTTCTCTTGAATATGTACCTGGAAGACTAGAACCGTTATTTAAGACTGTTTGCGGGAAATATCAGCTTAATGTCATTACTGTTTAAGCATCATGACAGCTTGCTGTCATTAGATAGTGATCTATTTCAGCAAGTTATGATCACGTTATTCAGAATAATAACAAGTCAAGATGGATAGTACAGATTCAACAAGGAAACAGATTTTCAAGGAGAAACTTTAGGAATTTCTTTTAACGAATTGTAAGGACTTCTCTATTATATTATACGTGTTTTATATATAATATAGCTCAAATATATAATATTTTCAAGCATTAAAACAGTTTTCCTAATTTGTAGGAGTTTGTTTTATCTTCAAACTCTATCTCCTACAAACCTGATTAAAACGTTTTATACTCGTACGAAATAGAAGAGGATTTTACTAAACGTTAAATATTTTTTCTCTCTTCTATCAAATTGATATATAAACGTTGAAAACCATCCTAACTAATTTAAACGTTAGAACTGGATTCTAACTGTTGTAAGTTGTTGAGATTATTATGAACGTTAGTGTATGTTTATATATGAGGTTTCTTGCAGTTTTTATGATGAACTAATTGCAGTAAGAACACAGACAACTCATTGCTTTCATTGAAACAAAAAATTATCTTGAGCTCTCAATTATATATACACGTTATATCTTAGAGAGTCTATAGTTTGAGTTGTAATCTCTTTATTATTCGATTTGTATTGTTTAATTTGTATTGTGTAGTTGCTGGATAGTTGGCAAAGGGAAACAAGGGTTTGGTGAACTAGTACTAGAGAAGTTTGTACTACGGGGTAGTATAGTACTTAGAGGGCAGGTTCAGAAACAGGTATTCAGCAAGCCATTATCAGCAGCTGAGAGAAAGGAAGATATATTATTGTATCTTGTAGTTGTAAACTTATTGTGATTCAATAATATATTCTCTTACCAAGTTGTTAAGGGACCAGGACGTAGACCAAAGGTGTTGTGCAAGACATGCATGTACTTTAACAAGACTAAGTCAAATTTGACAACCTTAAGTAAGTTGTATTGTAATCTTAATTTGCATTTGTACTTGTAACATCTAAAGTCTGTAAAAATGTAAAAAAGCAGACTGAAGTCTTTTTGTTTAAACAGTATCAAGCCTAAGGATTCTATCTGGAAGAAGATCAAGAAGATCATGCCTCAGAAGAATTATAAAGAAGCTTGGAGTTGAATAAATCTGTTTGGATAAAAATATTTTAAGTCAAAGATCTGTACAAGTCACAGATTTAGTGTTATAGAGAAGTCACTCGAGAACTCCAAATGACTTATTGAGAAGTCAGAAAAGCTTATAGAGAACTCACAGAGAGATATCGACAAGTCAAATTGAAGATATGAAGATTGGAGATATGGACAAGTCATTTCTTCACTAGAGAACACAGAGTTATCGACAAGTCAACATTCATTAGAGAACTCTGAGTTATCGATAAGTCAAATTCCACTAGAGAACTTAGAGATATCGATAAACCAAAATTCACTAGAGAACTCTGAGTTATCGACAAGTCAAATTTGACTAGAGAACTATGAGTTATCGATAAGCCAATAAGCCACTAGAGAACTCAGAGATATCGATAAGTCAAAGTGAAGATATGAAGACTAGAGATCTCGACAAGCCAAATTCTCTTATAGAGAACTCAGAGACCTATACAAGTCAAATTAATTATGGAGTATTAGAGATCCCGATAAGCCAATATACTTATCGAGATGTCAAGTTCTCTATAGACCAAATGAAGATCTCGAGGTAAAATCTCAAAGTACAATTTGCAGACTAGTTCAATATTCAAGATTAACAATCAACAAACAATACAAACAGCTGGATTGACAAGTCTACAAAAAGCAGCTTGAAGGATGTGTAAGATCAATGGTGAAGATTAGGGATGTATTCGAGCCGAGCTGAATACTGTCAGGCTCGGCTTGAGCTCAATTAAAATAGTTTGGGCTCGAGCTCGGCTCGATTATTTTCGAGCCGAATTCGAATTTTTTACGAGTCGAGCTCGAGTAGCTCATGAACAGTTTGGCTCGTTTACACCCCTAGTGAAGATTAACTGACAAAGGAATATCAAAGTAAACACAGGATGCTAAGATATGCTAAGCCAGAAATAAAAGATACACTTTTCCTAAAATGGAAATGACAAGTGACAGTTTACTAAAGGTTATAGCATGTCTTATTGTACACTGTATAAACCGGCAGTTAACTAAATTATAAAGTTAACACTGGTCCTTAAGTCGGTTGTAATAATTTAGATAGAAAATCTTGTAACACTCTCAAGAAGAAGCTAAGTTCTTTATCAACAAAGAGCCTAGAAATTTTGTAGCAAAACAGTCTTAATTTTAATATAAAATTAAGTGAGTTTTGAAAGACCTGTGTTCTTTATTATTGCATGTTTAATTTCAGCAAGTAACACATTTCACTACAAGATTTAATTTACTTTGTTCAACCATAAAAAGTTCAATAAAAGCATAAAAACGGTAAAACACATTCACCCCCCCCCCCCGTGAGTTATTCATCTCCTAACAAGTGGTATCAGAGCCAAATATGAAAGTAAACAGATTCAAGATCTTGGAAGAATGAATATACAAAATATCAGTAGCATCAAAATTCCTTTATTTGATAAAGCTAACTACACTCTTTGGAAAAAGAAAATGTTGTTGTTTATCAGGATGGCCAATCCACTCTATATTCAGATTCTCAAAAATGGGCCCTTCACTCCTATGGTTAGAGTTGAAGAATCAACAAATGGTGATATAATCATTCCAGCTCATTATGCTCCAAAAGACCCTTCTGAGTACACTGAGCCTGAAAAGGAGAAAGTTTCCCTGGATAGTGGCTTGCAGCTAATATTGATAGAGTCACTTGATAATGTGATGTACAACAATATTGTTAACTGTGACACTGCCAAACAAATCTGGGAAAAGATTGAAATACTATGTGAAAGAACTGAGGAAGTTAGATCTAATCAAAGAAGGATACTGATTTCACAATATGAGGGTTTTATGGCCAAGCCAAAAGAAAGTATAACTGATATGTTTGAAAGATTCAATAAGCTGATAAATGACTTGCAGCTCCATGACAAATACTATGAAGCTGAAGAAGTGAACTTAAAGTTCTTGCTTACTCTCCCTGATCATTTGGAACAGAAAATCTCAGCAATCAGGGAAGGGAGAGACTTGAGACCATTGAGATATGGTCAAGGACATATGAACTAGAAATGATTCAAAGGAAATCATTGAGATCTGGTCAAGAACATATTGTAGATGGCTCAAGTGCTTTAATTGTCAATGAAAGCCAAACATCTAATGATGAGCCAAGATCTCAAACTTCAGTTGCCTCACCAAGTGAGCAAAGAACAAATGACTCGCAGGAACAAGTCATTCTGGAATTGGAAGAAGATGAGTTATACATCCTTGATGAACTGGATGAGCTAGATCAGTCAATGACCTATCTGGCAAGAAAGTTCTCTAATATTAGAGTAAAGAAGCCAAGATTCTTCAAGGGTGAAGGACAGTCTTTCAACAAAGACAGCAGCTGGGAAGGAAAAGGTAAGTACACATCTAATAGCAAAAATGATTACAAAACTGGATTTGTTGATAGATCAAAGATAAGGTGCTTTAGCGGTGATGAACTAGGCCATTTTGCTACCAAATGCAGGAAACCCAAAAAAGCTAAGAAATACAAAGCTTATCGTGAACTGGAAGCAAAGTATGAAGCTCTTCTAAAGAAATAGCAAAGCTAAGCTTATATTGCAGAGAGAAAAAGTTGGGATGATTCTGATAATGATGAAGATGAGGAAGTTGGAAATTATGCTTTAATGGCCTTGGAGCAAGGAGAATCATCCTCATTGTTAGGTCACACAATACTGTAGAAGGGGGTTGAATACAGTGTTAATACAATCAAATCGATTTAACACAAGTATGTAACAAAGATCAAGTATATTGAATAAACTCTGTTACAATAAGAACTGTTGTTCTCTCTCAGTGATGAACAAATATCACTAAGAGCTGCTAGGTTACAATATATAATCTTCTCGATACTAATAACACATATAGTGTAAACCCTAAGTCTGTGTTTATATAGTACACAGTTACAAGATAACTTCTAATTGATATGGAATATAATATGTCTCTTAAAATATATCAATCAGATATCTTCTGCAAGTCTTCCAGTCTTCTAACTCTTTCCATGCATATCTTCTTTTATTTAGTCTCGATCTTCTACTGTAAATCAGCTTCTTTCCTTATGTGAAAGTCTTCCCGCACTTAAGTTCTGATATGACTTTAAGTTCTGATATTAAGTTCTGACTTCCAGTAAGTCCTGATTTCAGTAAGTCTTGATATGTCTTGTTTGTTAAGATCTGAAAACTAAACATGAATCATATTAGACATGACATCTCAAATATATCTAACAATCTCCCCAAACTTGTAAATTATGCAAAATATACAAGTTAATAGATTTGATGATATCAAAAATATTTAAGTACAAATGCAAATAAGAGTTTAACTAGATAACTAACTACAACTTACAGTCCTTGTAGCTTTTACCAATCTCAATGAGTCAATCTGAATCCATAATGATTCTTGACAAAACTTGATATCAGCTTTTCTTCTTTAATTCTCAGGACTTGAGAGAGTGTAGTCTTGACTTGCTTCATCTCTTTATTTTGACTTCCAATCTGATAGATTGCAGTCCTTAAAGCAGAGATATGGTTTCTTTCTAAACAATCATTCAGGATGAGAAGAATCTTCATTGTAGCATAGACATTTCCCTTTCAGAATCACTTCAAGCTTAGCAGAATTCTTCTTCATTGGAATTTCACTTCCATCATTTTCAACAATATTAGGAATGAATTCTGTAATCCTTGAAATTTGACCATCTCCTGGTAATATCAGACTTTACCTCTAAAAGGTAATGAAAGAATTGAAGTTCTTTCAGTGATTTGTTTAACACATCTGATTCTGACATCTGATATGTCCTTCCATCTTCAAGAAATAGAATCAGATTTTCCTTGACATTGTGCTTGTCATGAGCATCCAGTACCACTTGAACAGAGAAAACCTTATCAAGGTGATTCTGTGTAACATCTTCAAGAGGTTGATCAGTTAAAAGAAATGGAACTCTAGTCAGTACTTCAACTCCTGCTTTAATCTTAGCTTCATCAGAACCTAGTCCAGCTCTGTCTCTTGCTTCTCTGGCTTTCAATCCAACAGTCATGAAATCAGATAACAATTGGCTTTTCTTTGGATCTGATGGTTTGACATTTTTCCATAGGAGTTTCTTTTTTTCAGCTACTTTCATCTTGTCCAAATCAAATTGAGCACTGTCAGAGGTTGATGTCTTGATGATTTTATCAGAACTTGCTGTTTCTGTTGTAGCTTGCAGTTCTTCACTCTGGACAACTTGATCCTTGTCAGAGGTTGTCTTTGATTCTTCAGAAATCTTCTTTCTTTTCAGAGTTTGAACATCTTTATCTTCAGCAAGATTATTATCAATAACTTGAACTATTTTGCACACTGGCTTCATCAGAATTTGAGGAATTTTCATCTCCAGTGGCTTGATTGGTTCATCAACTTTTCCTTTCCCTTTATCTTTGGGATCAATCTCAGATTGTGATCTTATTTTAGGCTTTGATGCCTCAGTACTTGACTTCTCCTTGATCACAATGCCTTTTTCCTTAGGCCTTGGAGGTTTTTTTGCAATAGAAGCTTTTGGCTTTAGATTTATCTTTTCAGCTTTAAATCTAGCTTCTTCCTCCTTGAGATTTTCTAAATCCGTTCCTGGATTATGTTTCAAAAATAATCTTCTAGCAATTTCCTCATCAAGTGTCTGAATCTTGGGATCCTTGTAGTAGACAGTAGTCTGCTTCCCCTTTAGCTTCAGAGTTTACATGAACTTTTAAGAATCTTGACTTCCACCTTGTATTAGAACATCAGGCTTTGTCATCAGACTTTGGTCATCAGAACTTGATATCAGATTTTGAGTTTCAGTACTTGCTATCAGATTTTGAGTTTGAGCAGCTTCAGAACTTGTCTTCTTTTGAGTAGAAAATTTTCTTGCATCAGTAATTAGTTTCCTTGAAGAAACCTTGCTGATTTGCTCTTTTCCTTGAACCTACCTTGCTAGGGTTTCCCTGGTCATCAGCTTCATCATCTTTCTTCTTCATTAATTTGGTCATTAGAGCATTTGGACTTAACTATCTTCTCCCCTTTTTTGGCATCATCTGATAGTAGGAGTGAGAGAAGAAGTTCAACTGAAGATTGGATCTCATCCAATTGAGCCTGTTGAGAAGCTTGATTATCAGGACCTCAGAGATTTGGGCCTGTTGCTTCTCTTGAGCTTTCTCAATTGCTTCTACCTTTTCAGAAATAGGTCTGATAAACCTCTTTTTGTCAAGCTTGGTCTCCATATCTAGCTTTTCAGCCTTTTCTAGAAGTTTTTCAACCTTATCTTGAGTAGCATAGTGTAGACCTTGAAGATTTTTGGTAGACAGAGCTGTGACTTTAAGTTGTGTCTTGAAATCAGCATTAGTGAGCAACTCATCAGCTTTACCAATATGGTCTGTCAGTACTTTGGAGCTTGGAATAAAATCAGTGTCATTCCACTTCTTGGTCCACTCCACACCTCTGTGAGTATCTTCCCAAGGAATAGGAGCAGCTTGCTCAACAAACTTCTCAATTAGTGCCTCTTTTCCTAGAATGGGAGCAGAAGTATCAACAGAAATACTGGCTTCTAAACTTGAGAAAGACTCATTATCTTCTGACAGTACTAGAGTGTGTGAAGCAACTGGAGATTCTAGAACAATCTCATCTAAATTCTGAACTTCAGGTTCCTGATCAAGAATTGGTGTGGATGGTATCTCAGCATCAGCATATAAGATTGGAGAATTATCAGTAGATGGCTGAGCTGCTGTAGGAGCTTCCAAATGAAGAACAGTAGGAGTGTGCAGCCTGTTGATGTCAATTTCAGGACTTAAGCCTGAATCTTCAACTGTAACATCTTCATGAAGAGGAGAGACTAGAGGTGTAACCACTATATCTTGTAAAATGTCTTTGTCTTTAGCTGGAGGTGGCAGAGATTTAATGATAATTGGCTCTTTTGAGATCAGAGATTCCTGATCTCCTTCCTCAGCTTCTTCAGTATCTTCTGATGGAGACTTAGACAAATGCCTCTTAGCCCTCATTTTCCTTAATCTCCTTTCCAATGAAGGAGTTTCTTTATCATCAGAGTTTAAAGTTCTTTTCCTCTTCAAGGTATCAGAACCTCCAGCTGCAGTTTCTGTGACGCCCTCAATCTCGGGGTTGGAAAAAAGAGGACCCACACACCTTTAATCTAATAATTATATAAACATAAACCCTGATTAACTACCAACAGGATCAAACGGGATAAAGTATGAGACAAGATTACAACTACCAACCATAAAATATAACTTACAACCCCAAAATAATATAAAATATACATAGTCGATCCCACTTGGAACCGACAGATAACCCATTGTATCTTTACAACCTTCTGGTTAAGCGCTTTCTCACTCAAAAACATCTCTACCTGCTCTGGCAACTGGAAGCCCTCAATATAATAGGGACCACCAAGTACGGTCTTACGAGCAGTGCGCCTAAGCCTGGCCATCTTATTGCTTAACTGTCATGGTTAGATTAAAACAAAACATATGAGTATAAAACTCAGCAAGTAACTATAAAGCAGTTCTATGATATGAAATCCACAATTTACTTTACCAAACTCAGGGCATTCTACTTTATCAGTTCTAGGTGGAAGATTTCCATCTTTCGGGTTATGGAAGGGTTATGAAGGAAAAGTGTGGGGCTTTCATGGAAAAAGGCTCAAAGCAGGGTGAAAGCCGACATTCATCCCAAATCATTAAAGGATCAAAACAGATCTTTCAGAAAGGAAAGCGACAATATTTTCATTATATGGAATCAATTATATGATCAACAGATTAAAATCAGGGTTCACGGGCTTTAAGCTTTACAATATCACAATCAACTCTTTTCAACGCAATATAAACCATTTTCATTTTCAAAGAATTCATTACTGAGTAGGAAGTTTCCATTCCTTTTTAAAATCAATATAGAAACCTTGATTGGACCACTTTATCTTTCATTTCATTTTAATACAGGTGATCAGCCCGTACCGACCTCCATCCGGTCATTAAGGTACCTGTTAGGGCGAAAACACGCGCTAATAACACATGCAAGTATATGTGTTCGCAAGTAATATAGAATACTTTCTAGTTCATTCCCACAGAGACTCGAACTAATTATGTTCAATTAAACTCACTCACCAATGTATGATTACTTCTCAATGTTAAGACAATAACACTTAGAGTTGATTAACTAATTATTCACTACAATTTACTACTAGAATTAAGCACTTAATTAACACTCGAATTAACAATATTAAAACACTCATGAGATCACAACTTCATTACTACTTCCTTCAATAGCTATTGTTATTACCCTTAGCATGCAACAGTGATGATATTAATCGAATAACACGAAACTGATAAAAGCCAACTTTCATTGTACTAATACCATTCTACCAAACATCCACAACTAAGATAGAAGTTGAATAGGCATCAATTATGTCGAGTCCCTATATGTCTACAGAAATTGACAACATAACGATTTAAGCACAAGTTATTCCTTTTGATTACACAGGGCGAATAAAACTGTTAGAGTTATCCACTAATCATGAAATATCATACATGAACCTATGCTAGCATGACAAGTTCTAAATCTCAAGATCCACCGTCGCTTCACAAGAGATTAACACCCTATCTTATATGTTCGCGACGCACATAAGACGAATACGCACAACCAATACTAGATATCATACAATCATCACACACTAAGGTATTAAACAACTAACTAAAGAATTCCATTGTAAATCCGTTACGACCCCATGATCACGATTAGCCCATGATAGCACTCATCGTCATCATGGGTTCATATGAAAACATGATAAATAAACACAAGAGAATAATAACTAAAACTACTTATATTAAACCAGAGTACGTTACAAGAGTAAATAGGTTCAAAGCAAGAAAACTAACATCCAACGTTACAATGAAATAAAGAATCACAAGAAAATACGCTTCCTCTTCGTTGCGGTGTGCTAAAACGGTTTTCTTCCTTATCTCCTTCGCTCCTTGATTAATACAACGATCCAACTTTAGTAAAACGTCTCTGAAATCTACTTATATAGGAGTCCCATAAAACCCAGATTACTCAGAAGTTGGAAGCCAAACAGAAATAGGAGTCTAAAATAATTATTCTAAAATTACGACCCTACGCAGCCGCTCAGCATAGCTGAGCGGGCGCTCAGCTTTCTGCGCGGCCGCTCAGCTTAGCTGAGCGGGCGCTCAGACCTAGGCCTGTCAACGGATCGGGTTTGGATCGGATCGGCCTGAATCCATATCCATATCCATTTATTTTTTCGGATTCAGATTCGGATCGGATCGGCTTCGGATTTTTTATAGGCCGATCCATATCCGGATCCGTTCGGATCACGGATTTCGGATCGGATCTCCGCTCCATATATTTTTTAAATTAACTTATTACAAAATTTATTTAAAATTTACAATTCCAAAAAATATTAAAATACAAGTAAAATACAATGAAATTCAAAAATAAATTATAAACTAAAATTCTCTTTTTGAAATAAAACATACCGAGTTGTACAATATTTTAATGCTAACTATGAAAAAATTGATGTTACGAAATGGAAGTGTTATATGAATTGAGACTTTGGGTTATGCGGCTCTAAAAGGTAAAAGAACTAGGGTTATAGAAATGAGGTTATAGAAATGGACTGTACGCTTGAGACCGAACCGAACGAAATATAGATAATGGAACTTGACTCGAGGATAATATGTTTAAAATTAGAATTATTAAAAAATATTATATATATATGTATAACCGGATCGGGTTATTAACGGATCGGATCGGCCTAAATCCATATCTGCTCCATATATAATCAGATATTTCTTATCGGATCGGATCCCGGATCGAATTTTTAATAGGTCGATCCATATCCGCTAAAATGGCCTCGGATCGGATCGGGTCGGATCGGATTTTCGCTCCATTGACAGGCCTACTCAGACCCTTTCTGGAAAAATGGTCTGTTTTGCTCCGTTTCTTCGCTGCAATCTGCTCCCACCTTCCCACTTGCATTGCTAAACACATGCCAAGGCTTATTATTGATGAATTCTCTCCCGGAATGCAACTAATACCCTGAAATGCACAAACACTAGAAAAATGCATCAAATACACAAAATACTTGATTTCAAGACACCAATTTAACCTATTATAAGACGTTCTAAGTGGTATAAAATGCCACTTATTACACCCCCAAACTTAAATCGATGCTTGTCCTCAAGCGTCACAGACTCAAAAACAAAATAAAAACATACATGAATGCAATCTATATGAAATGCAGCGATCCCCCTTACTACGACCAAACCAACCAACTTACGACATCTCAACAAATGCAATTAGGCGAATAAAGATCAATCGAATCATACAAACTAACATACAGCCGGAAACGTGGTGTGTGCAGATTCTTAACAAATATGCTTCGGAACTAGATCAATTATCATGACTCAACTATCCTCAAGGCAATCGCATGATTATACAAAGAATAAAAATTCTAGACACAAAGTGACTTATAACACTTCAAGAATCCTGGAGCTTATTACGGAATCATGCTTTTTATTTATAACAACAAATGCTTATTTGACCGTGCAATGAGTGAGGTCCATAAAAGACTTATACAATGGCATCCATGTAGCGAGCGTTAGGTTAGCGGATCCCAGACTATAAAAGCCTTAGGTCACTAGGCACAAAGTCCCCTAAGAACTTAATAACTCGAATACCAAAGAGCCCACTCGTGATCAATTATGCATTAACTATATTTTTTTCTTTTCTTTTTTTTTTCTCTTTGTTTTTCTTTTTTTTCAAAATTTCTGAGCAAGTGCGTTTCGCTCCCTCTTGCTCAACCCTAGACTACTCGCATAAACATACGAGCCGGCTACTAGCCATTTGACGCCTAGCCACAATTAACAATGAATTCCATTTTACACTCCATTTTTTCCTTTTCATGCCTTTTATCACTAAGAACCTATTATAAAATTATAAGCATAATCAATAGATTAACCTCGAAAACCATTAAACCATAACAACAATCTAGTCCTCTTAAGCATTCCCTAAGACTTAGTGAAATTACAAGTGTTTCTAGCATGCATATCACCCTACACGACTCAACATCACTTTAACGCTATCACTACACTCGCATCAACATCACAAATCAATTGGTAAATCAGCGCAAAAGGGATCATGGCAAATGTATGAGCGACATGACATGATAAACAAATAAAGCTATAAATAAATAAAAACTATATGGCAAAAATTATGCAATTATATGAACTAACTATCATGAATATGCAACTATATGACACACACACAAAATATTCCTTAACTACCACCCCAAACTTAAAATCTTCACTGTCCCCAGTGAAGGTAGTAGAAAGGAACACAGGGTATACCTACTCGGAGAGATCATCATCATCATTCTCAGAGGGTGGTGTATCAGGAGGCGTATATGCAGAGTCCTCACCAAAAACTGGCCACTGAATGTCAGCTCCAAGGCCTCGAAAAGCAGTCCCTAGTGCAAGGGTGAGCTCCTGAGCAAACCTGCTCTGCGTCCCGTACATAGCATCCATCCTCCGTGACAGCCTCCTATACTGGGCATTAGCCAACCCAGCACCCTCCTGAGCTCTAGAAGAACCAGCCTCATCACGCCTTGGCCTCGCCATGGTAGCACCTCGTGTTGGACGCCCTCCTGGAAGACGATAACCCAGCCCATGCTCCTCGGGCTCACCACCGGTCCACTCCTGCATCGCATGCAGAGTCCCGGAGTCAATAGGAGCGATCGGCAACTGCAACTGCTCATGAGACGGCCACTGAACTCCCACCGCTCGGTAAAGCTTGGTAACCGTAGATACATAAGGGATGTTCATGTGCTTAGCTCCCCTCAAAAACTTCAGAATTCCCTGGTAGATAAACTCACCAAGGTTCACATAGTACTCCTCATTCAAAATTCCCCACAACAACTGTGCTCTCTCAACTGTGACCTCATGTGCATATGAAGTAGGCAAAATATTAGCACAAATAAAAGCATTACATGCACGGGCATACCTATTCATGGAGATCACCGGAAAGTGACGATACTCATTAGTTCCAGTCTTGAAGGTCCAAACTGTGCCCGGCCTACAGAGAGTAGCACAAATCAAATCCAAGTCAAAATCCTCAGCAGTCTTCTCGTTCCAGTTCTCCTCCGTGGGCTTCCTCTGTCTCTGCCCAATCACACGGCGAATGGCCGCAGGGTGATAATCCACCATCATCCCCCAGACCACAGAATACCCATTCTTCTCGGCCTTCGTATTCGCATAGAACTCTCGAACCACGCTCATCGGCACTGCTTCAGGCGACTCACAAAAAGCTATCCACCCCTTCTCAGCAATCATAGGCAACAACTCATCATCCCTCCCCGATGGTAAGAATCCCCTCTCCTTCAAAATTGGCTTACCCAAAAGCCGAGTATACTCCTCCTCAGCAGCCCTATCATTCAAACGAGGCCTCGCAGCAGTACCCCTCGAGGAATCAGCAGTAGGGACAGTGCTGCTGCTATCGATAGTCCTTACTCTCTTGGGTGCCATCGAAACTGAGTAAAAGTGCTTGAGATTTGTGTTTTTGGGTTTGGGAGAGAGTTGAGGGTTTGAAAGTGTATGGGAGATATATGGGATAGGTGTATGTATATATAGGGTATGGATTAGGGTAGAATTTGATTAGGAGTGGGTTTAAGGGTTAAAATCATGGGATAATGGGGAAATAGGTCGTGGGTTTATGGGCTGTGTTTTGTGTTTTTATTTTTCTGATTTTTTTTTGGATTTTTATTGAACATAAAAAAAATTTCTCCCAGTCGGCCCCTAAGCGGTCGTTCAGCATAGCTGAGCGGGCGCTCAGGGGGCTTCTGGAATTTTTTTTTCAGGCTCCATTTTTATGATTTTTTTGTGGTTTTGGATAGGTTATTAACTTCTAAGGGTTCCTGTAACAACAAATCATGGGTTGCCTCCCACGAAGTGCTTCTTTTTCGTCATTAGCCTGACGTTGCGTACCTTTCCTCAAGTTGACAATAAAATGGTACTAACCACTTTCCGGTTTGCCGTGTCCCCATAATAGTGCTTCAAACGCTGACCATTAACCTTGAATTCTTGGTCCGGATCATTCTCAAAAATCTCCACCGCTCCATGTGGAAACACGGTTTTGACAATAAAAGGTCCAGACCACCTTGATTTCAACTTCCCAGGAAAAAGTCGGAGACGAGAGTTGAATAAAAGAACTTGTTGCCCCAGCATGAATAACTTAGGATGTAGCTTCCTATCGTGCCACCTTTTCACCTTTTCCTTGTACATTTTGTTGTTTTCGTACGCTTGGAGTCGAAATTCATCAAGTTCATTAAGCTGAAGCATTCGCTTCTTTCCAGCTACATCTAGATTCAGGTTCAACTTCTTCAACGCCCAATAGGCCTTATACTCAAGCTCCGCAGGTAAATGACATCCCTTACCATACACCAGTTGAAACGGGGACATACCAAGTGGAGTTTTGTATGCTGTTCTGTAAGCCCAAACAGCTTCATCGAGCTTTAAAGACCAATCCTTCCTTGACGGACAAACAACCTTCTCTAAGATGTGCTTGATCTCTCTGTTAGACACTTCCGCTTGACCATTTGTTTGCGGATGATAGGCAGTAGCAACTCGATGATTCACATTGTAGCGCTGCATCATAGAAGTGAACTTACGGTTGCAAAAATGCGACCCTTCATCACTTATGATTACTCGTGGCATTCCAAACCTTGTGAAAATCTGCTTATGAAGAAAATTCAACACTGCCTTTGCATCATTTGTCGGTAGAGCTTTGACTTCTACCTATTTTGAAACATAATCGACTGCCAGCAAGATGTACTGATTATTGCAAGACGAGACAAAAGGCCCCATAAAATCGATTCCCCAAACATCAAAGACCTCGACTTCAATCATAACATTTAACGGCATCTCATCATTTCTCGTAAGATTTCCCACTCTTTGGCAACGATCACACCTTAAAACAAACTGATGAGCATCCTTAAACAAAGTAGGCCAGAAAAAACCTGCTTGCAGAATACGAGCTGCCGTCTTCTCACCACCATAGTGTCCACCATAAACTGTGGGGTCTTAAGTCGCAGCACCTCCAAAAGAAACAGAATTCTGCACCATCTGAATAGTGCCTGGCTTGATTTCAAAGGTGTTAGCCTGAATAGCCGGATGAAGAATGATTGACTAAATGTCATCAATTTTAGGCCGAGAAAAGTCCATAAGAGCTGTATCTGCCGGAACAATACGATCACCCATGATTACTGGCTCTTTCTGCTAACTTTCTGAATCCGAATCTTCAAAATCTATCTTCTCTGGAATATCAAGAACTTCGTCTGTCTCCTAAGTTGTATCTAAAGTCCTCTTGCGAGTACGAGAACGAGTTTGCATAAACGCTCGCTAAAGTACCTGAAACACAACCAGAAATAATAAGTACACACGTCTTAATCACTGAGTCCTAATGACCAGTGATGGTAAGTACATAAACTAAACAAATATGCCGAGTCCCCGGAAGCGGCGCCAAAAACTTGTTAGGGCAAAAACACGCGCTAATAACACACGCAAGTATACGTGTTCGCAAGTAATATAGAATACTTTCTAGTTCGTTCCCACAGAGACTCAAACTAATTATGTTCAATTAAACTCACTCACCAATGTATGATTACTTCTCAATGTTAAGACAATAACACTTAGAGTTTATTAACTAATTATTAACTACAATTAACTACTAGAATTAAGCACTTAATTAACACTCGAATTAACAATATTAAAACACTCATGAGATCACAACTTCATTACTACTTCCTTCAATAGCTATTGTTATTACCCTTAGCATGCAACAGTGATGATATTAATCGAATAACACGAAACTGATAAAATCCAACTTTCATTGTACTAATACCATTCTACCAAACATCCACAATTAAGATAGAAGTTGAATAGGCATCAATTATGTTGAGTCCCTATATGTCTACATAAATTGACAACATAACGATTTAAGCACAAGTTATTCCTTTTGATTACACAGGGCGAATAAAACTGTTAGAGTTACCCACTAATCATGAAACATCATACATGAACCTATGCTGGCATGGCAAGTTCTAAATCTCAAGATCCACCGTCGCTTCATGGAGATTAACACCCTATCTTATATGTGCGCGACGCACATAAGACGAATACGCACAACCAATACTAGATATCATACAATCATCACACACTAAGGTATTAAACAACTAACTAAAGAATTCCATAGTAAATCCGTTACGACCCCATGATCACGATTAGCCCATGATAGCACTCATCGTCATCATGGGTTCATATGAAAACATGATAAATAAACACAATAGAATAATAACTAAAACTACTTATATTAAACCAGAGTACGTCACAAGAGTAAATAGGTTCAAAGCAAGAAAACTAGCATCCAACGTTACAAAAAAATAAAGAATCACAAGAAAATATCCTTCCTCTTCGTTGCGGTGTGCTAAAACGGTCTTCTTCCTTATCTCCTTGATTAATACAACGATCTAACCTTAGTGAAACATCTCTGAAATCTACTTATATAGGAGTCCCATAAAACCCAGATTACTTAAAAGTTGGAAGCCAAACATAAATAGGAGTCTAAAATAATTATTCTGAAATTACGACCCTGCGCGGCCGCTCAGCATAGCTGAACGGGCGCTCAGCTTCTTGCGCGGCCGCTCAGCTTAGCTGAGCGGGCGCTCAGACCCTTTCTGGAAAAATGGTCTGTTTTGCTCCGTTTCTTCGCTGCAATCTGCTCCTACCTTTCCACTTGCAATGCTAAACACATGGCAAGGCTTATTATTGATGAATTCTCTCCCGAAATGCAACTAATACCCTGAAATGCATAAACACTAGAAAAATGCATCAAATACACAAAATACTTGATTTTAAGACACCAATTTAAGCTATTATAAGACGTTCTAAGTGGTATAAAATGCCACTTATCAGTACCATACGACATAATTTCAGCCTTAAAGTGGACTAGCCCCGCTAGCCTCTTACAATGACTGGACTAGTCCCACTAGCCTCTTACGTCCAATCCAATCCATCAGGAATTCGTTTGGAAAACCTTGAGTTGGAAAAAGTAGGTTTTCTAAATTCATTTTATCATTACCATGAATATGAAATCATTCGGACTCTTTCAAGTTAAAACTCATTCTTAGATTCAATTTCAAGAAATCAAAGTTAAGAAAATGAATCAATGATATCAAGGTACTTAAGTTAGAAGAATCAATATCTGTTTCAAGGATCAATACGAAATATGGTGATCAAGGAATATGGTATCATTACAAGGGGTTCGTAAAGGTAATAATAGGGTTTATAACAGTTCATAATATGAAAATTAATTTGAACAGGAAAGACAGGTTACCAAATGGTTGAATCAATAAACTTGTCAATAACAGTTTAACAAGATCAAGACAGGGTATCTCGAATCATTAACAGGGGTTCATTATTTTAACAGTTCAATACTCTATATGGTATGAACAATAACCTCTCTATAACCATTTACACAAGTAATGAGAGTTACTTGCCTGAATTCGCTTTCCTGAAGGTTGAACTACTGCCACCTAGTATACCCTTCCCTTTCCTAGCCTGAATGCCCTCACGCTCTGAATCTACAATAAAAACCAAAACCTTAATCAGTTTCTCAACTCTCGTTCCCGGAACGATTACTCAATACGATAGCTCGATTATACTCTTGACTCAAATATACGAGTATAGCTTATACACATATGCACATAACACATAACACATTCCTTTCTCATAGCCTTTATATCTTTATATACTCGTCAATCGACTCATACTTGCTTAACCTTAACTATTCTTCAAATCACACCAATATAACTCTTACGAGTACATGATTTATTCACAACTAAATCTTTTGCGACCATAACTGCCACTTATAGTTCTTTAATATCAAACCACTTAATTCCCCTTTTATTTTATTCCCTAATTTGAATCATAACATCATTTAATTAAACAAGTGAATCACATATCTCCTAGAATTTCATATGCAATCACTTAGCAAGGTAATGGAACCAAATCAATCGCTTTTCTACTTATATACCATTCGGCTATAAACCTAAAACACAACCAAGTGTACTCAATTTCAATCTCATATAATCAAACACAATAAACCTCTTTGGTATGCAAATTACAAGGGTCTTTTACGCAATTAAGCTTCTTTTTTTTTAATCCAAAAAATGAATCATAATCACATCAAGAATCGAAAATCAACACCCTCTTTTAATTATTAAATTTGAACACAAGCATCATCCAATCAATGACATGCAACCAAGTTCTTATTAGTAACTAAGATAATTAGCATATAATCTCACAAAAATCCACTTAATTCTCTTTTTAACCATAAGACCCATTCGGGTTTTTCAAGAAATCACACATGCAAGGTTTTAAATCACAATTTCAATTTGTTTTACACCTTATCTTAGACATTCAACTCATTTTCATCACGATTTTCGAATCACAAATAAAGCATCACTTAGTGACTCAAGCCTTAATCACATTATCCAATTAAACATGCATGCATTCACTAGTTCTTCTTTTAAACCAACATGCAATCACATTTCTCACTAAATAAGCTTAGTTTATACTAAGATCAAGTCACCAAATCCAAATCCCCTTTTTATTAGTACAAAGCCGAACCAAAATCCCCAACATGCAACCCTCAAATTTGATTCCTTAAGCATCAAATCAATTACACAAATCCAAATTCTTTTAACACATTCATAGTAATCCATTTATCAATCACATACTTAAATTTCAAAGGAAGTACAAAACCCTTTTTGAACTTTTCAAGAAACCAAGACATGCAATAGTACATAAAATTTTTAAAGAGCATAAAACTCAAAAATCACATTAACATATCATTTTCTTAAAATTCCACCGGCTCTCCTTGGATCATGGCCGGTGGTGGTTGAACTTAAGAGTGCCCATAACGGGTCTCCTCTTGAGTTTTAAACCACAAAATCTCTTGAATCTTCTCTTGTGATCATGTATCAAGAAACCGTATTTCCTTGAACACAACCATAGAGATGGAACCTTAAACACTTACATAAACACTTACATGCAAGTGGTGTTTGAGTAGTATACCGAAAATAGAAGCTATAGATGGTAATATCTTTGAATTTGAGTGAGTATTCGGTGTTGTATGCAAGAGAGAGAAGAGAGATGGGGAGAGAGCCGATAGAGAGAAAGAGTGTTCGAGAGAGAGGAAGAAAGAAAGTGTGGGAGAGGGGGAGGATGCTCACGGGAAAAGAAAGAAGAAAGAAGGGGGGGAGTGATTTTATATTTGTATTAGGTCCAAGGGTATTTTAGTAATCTACTAAATCCCTTTTTGTTTGATTAATCCTTTCTTTTTACTTAAATTAGATAGAAATCAAATATTGAATATATCATCTCGTAAAGTCGAAAATTATTGCAAATGAAAATTTTAAGACGTAGATCTCTAAATTAGCTTTCCAACCATTACTCATAATAAACTTTTGAGCGAACGGTTGATTTTATATGATTTTCACAAGTTTGTGCTAATAATAGCATTTTATCACATAAAAATCAATTTATAATGCAACGATCACCAAATAAATCCATCCATCATTTTTAGAAAGTCTCTAGGACTATTACGAAGATAACAGAACAAATCTCATGCCTTTATCTTACTCAGATAATTTTATAAAAATATGCGAAGGTTAAATAAACCTTATTTAAATCAAATAATTCCCTTAAATCCATAAAAATGTCAACAGATCACGTAATCATGCATACAGACAAGCAAGCACACATACGAACACATCACAACTCATGTCTGATCATAAAATTTGTCCTTCTTTAATTTTATTCCTTTCTACGCGTACCGGGTCACGTTCAGCCTGACGGCCCGACGCCCCGCGTTTTAATTACGCTTCACAATATCGTTATCGACCGACACGTCATTATAATGCATTACTTTACTCAAGCATTTCATTTCACATAATAACACATAGTTCACATTTTAAATACCTTAATCCCTTTTTAGGACGGGTTCCGTTCTACTTGACGGCCTGACAACACAGCTTAACTCCTAAACTGACTCTTTAAATTGGAACGCTTCTATTTACGCTCCTAGATTCTAATATACAGTAAAGACAATTAACCAACACTTAATCACATAATTATAATCATATCATCAGATTCATCCCTGAGTATCATTTTCCTTCTTTTTGGTGAAGGTTGAGGAACAGACTTTGCCCTTTTGGGCCTGGAAGGTGAAGGTCTGATGTTATGTGCTGATGGTTGAGGTTGAGATGATTGTGTTGGTTTGAAATATGTCCTGATGGAGAGTTGAGTTGGTTGAGGTTGAGAAGTTTGAGGTGTTTGTGTAGTGGTGGTAGGTGCTGATGGAGATTGGGTTGGTTGGACATCAGTATATATGGAGGTGTAGGTGTTTGGGTCAGAGTTTACCAAAAACTGTTTGACAGATGTAGGAATTTGGAGGGGTTTCAAAACAGTTTTCTTATTATCAGTAGATAATAAGTCAGTAAATGCTCTCTTAGCAAGTTTAAAAGGTTCAATTAACTTACTTGCTAATTGGGGTGCATCAGAACAACAAACACTATAAATAAGCTGATAGAATCTAGCAAAGTAAACAGTATTTCTATCCTTTGTCATCCTATCCCCAATAAATCCTAAAATAGCACTTTCATAATCAAAATGAGTTTGATTAATGAGAGCATACCCGATTTATTGACTGAGAATTGGGATTGCATCAAAATTCGAACATTTGTTGGCAAAGGCCTTTGTGATGCAGTCAAAAAAGAAACTTCATTCCCTCCTTATGTGAGGTCTCTTCAATTGACCCAGCTTTGCCAATGTCTTTTCATAGCCCAAACTAGCCATCATCTGCTGAAAGACTGGCTCCTCAACTATTGAACTGTAAACACAGTTTTCTAGAAAATGTAAAGTCTGTCGAACTGTAGCCAGAGTCACTACATGCTCATCCTCCCCTGTTGAAAAGATAATAATTGGGAACCCATGAGCACCACCATCATCATACATGCCACTTCTCCAAAACTCCAGCACTTGAGTTCCAGAGATGACTTCTGGTTGGGTCAAAGCATACCCAATCTCAGAGTTAGCAAGGAAATCCTGAATGAAGTGAAGATCTGATGGGGCTTCACTCTTGCTAAGAATAGCCAAGTAATTGTTGGGGACAAACTTAGCTCCATTGTAAACTATGTCTTTTGGTGCCATTTATGTAAGAAATAAGTGAGAAAATATATTGTGCACAAGGTGTTTGATAAAAGTCCTGTATGAAAAAGCTTCAGAGAATATTAGCAAGAGAGAGAATAAGAGAGATTAAGAATAGAAAAGTAGGTAAAAGAATAGAACCAAAGTTTGTGTTCTGACCAACTCATTATTGGATGCATTATAGACGACATCCAGAATCCTAGTCTTGCGTGTGACAGCCTCACTACCCCAAGAGTAATTTCCAGTGTCCAACCTCAAGGCACGCCACTTGACATTTCCACCTCGAACACGCACCCTCCTAACAGTCTTGTTGCTGGACAACTTAGTGTTTGCGGGCTGTCTTCCCAACTCATACCTAAAATAATAAAACCAACCTTTAATTCAACAACCAAAACTATAGAACTACAGATCTGATGCCCCACTATCACCCACACATAAACCAGATTACTATTAAGTCCTTAAACAATCAGTTACTCACAACTCGCACGACAAAATTACACAAAAATAACCATCCAATTATGAAAAGAATAGGCCAATGTAATACACTTGTTTCACATTCACATGACCATAATTACAAATGTTAAGAATCCGGCAAACATTTGTGTACAACATCGAAAGTCAGATCAACATTTTGTATGTTCCTAATGCTTCCTGCAAAAAGAAGCAAGATGGTTAGAGTTTCCACAGTTATAACATTTCTTTCTAGGAGCATTAGGAACATGCATATAATTATTACTTTTATTCACACCTTCCTTTCCATTCCTATTTTTCCTAACTTTCTTTACCTTGTTGACATTCCTAATATCTTTCAGCTTATGCTTAAGCTGCTTCTTTGTCATTAAGCCAATGTTTACTTGAGCTGGTTTATCCTGTTTCAATTTGTCAGAAGTTGACTTTTCCTTAACTTCTGTCACAGACTCTTTCATCTTTTCTGAATCAGACTTTACAGTTTTTGCTACAAACTTAACAGGATTTACCTTTGGCTTAGCAGTCTGTTTAACAACAATTGGCTCAATTTGTTCAGTTCCTTTTTCACATTTATCATCTCCATAACCTAAGCCCTCTTTCCAGTTTCCACTACTTAATAAATTCTGAGTTGTTCTGCCAGAGTTAGTCCAAGTTCCGATAATCTCTCTTTCCTTTTCTAAGTCAGCTTTTAGAGATTCATTCATTTTTAACACTTCATCTCTAACATATAAAGCATCATCTTTTTATTTCTTAGTTTGATGAAGTAAAACTAACTCCTTTTCTAAATAATCATTATTCTTTTTATAAGCAAGATTTTCAGATGTTAATCTTTCACATGTTAAAGTCTGATCTCTATAACTAATGAACATGGTTTTAAGATACAATATCAACTCAGTAATATCATCAGTATGAAAGGCATAAGTTGTTTGAGGTACTTTCAATTCAGCAGTTTCAGGGCTGCTATCAGCATTTGCCATTAGGGCATAGTTCACCTCTTGTTCAGAATCTGAAGTGTATGTCCAGCTTTTCTTCTTTGTGACAAGTGCCTTGCCTTTGTCACTTTTTCCTTTCTTGCAGTCAGGAGATATGTGGCCTCTTTCACCACAGTTTTTAACATTTGACATTTGAGTTGTCTCCTCTGTCAGACTTTCCTCCCTTGCCTTCAGACTTTCTGAACCCTTTCTTATCAGAACTTCCACTTTTTCTGGAAAATTTCTTTCCTTTTCTGAATTTCATGTAGGCTTTCTTCCATGCCTCTTGCTCCTTTAATCCATCTCAAGTTCATAAGTCTTGAGCATACCATAAATTTCATCAAGAGTAGTTTCAGTAAGGTCATAGTTGTCTCTTATGGTAGTAGACTTCAAATCCCAATTTTCAGGAAGAGCTAAAAGAAATTTTAGATTTGAATCTTCAAGATCATATTCTTTGTCCACCAGTGACAGATCATTCAAGAGTTTGATAAACCTGTCATATAAGTCGGTTAAAGACTCATAAGCTTTTGAGTTAAAGTGCTCATACTCTTGAGTGAGTATAGTCCTCCTGTTCTTCTTTATTACATCAATTCCCTGACATCTTGTCTCCAAAGCATCCCATATCTCCTTTGCAGTTTTGCAATTAATTACCCTGTTTGACATGACATAATCAATGGCACTATGCAGCAAATGCCTTACCCTTGCATCCTTGGCAATAGATGAGATATCTTTAGCTGTGTACTCACCTTTCTCCTTTGGTATAGTCTTCGCTGGTTGATCAGCAACTCCAACAAAGAGCTTGGTAGGCTTATGTGGTACTCCATTAATTCTGTCAAGGTATCCTGGATCTGTAGCTTCCAGAAACATAGCCATCTTCAATTTCCATATAGAATACTCAGAAGGTCTCAGTATGGGAACCTTAATAGTCTCATATCGACTGTGGGTTTGAGTCTTTTGAGTTTCTTCAGTTTTGGTGGGCTTAGTTGGAGTTTGTGCTTCTTCAGACATGATTGTTTGGATCTTTACTGTATGTGTGTTAATAAATAAGCTCTGATACCACTTGTTAGGTCACACAACACTGTAGAAAGGGGGTTGAATACAGTGTTAATACAATCAAATCGATTTAACACAAGTATGTAACAAAGATCAAGTATATTGAATAAACTCTGTTACAATAAGAACTGTTGTTCTCTCTCAGTGATGAACAAATATCACCAAGAGCTTCTAGGTTACAATATATAATCTTCTCGATAATGATAACACATATAGTGTAAACCCTAAGTCTGTGTTTATATAGTACACAGTTACAAGATAACTTCTAATTGATATGGAATATAATCTTGTCTCCTAAAATATATCAATCAGATATCTTCTACAAGTTTTCTAGTCGTCTAACTCTTTCCATGCATATCTTCTTTTATTTAGTCTCGATCTTCTACTGTAAATCAGCTTCCTTCCTTATATGAAAGTCTTCCCGCACTTAAGTTCTGATATGACCTTAAGTTCTGATATTAAGTTCCGACTTCCAGTAAGTCCTGATTTCAGTAAGTCCTGATATGTCCTGTTTGTTAAGATCTGAAAACTAAACATGAATCATATTAGACATGACATCTCAAATATATCTAACATTCATCAAAATCACAGGTACCAACTCTCACTATCATTAATTTAAATATGAATCAATAGAAGGAAACTGTAGAAAAGATGAGCATAAAAATGTTTCACATTCATACAAGTATGGTTCTTTCTAATGAAGAAGTTGGCAGATTGACAAAGATAAATGAGAAGCTTGAAAGCGAGAAACAAGAAACCGAATTGTTGTTGGTAGAGCTTGAAACTGTAAGACAAGAAAATGCATATCTGAAGAACAAGCTCAAGTGTGCAAGTGAAATTGAAGCAGTGCTAAGGGAGAAGCTGGAAAATAATGAAGTTAAATTGAAATCCTTCTAGAATGCATCTGAGTTAATTGGACAGTACCATGAGAAAAACAAGCCATGTGCAAATGTTGTTATTGGTCTTGACTATGATGCCTTGAATAGCAAGAAGAAGAATATAGGTGACAAAGGGAAAGCAACAGAAATTGAAAATGTTCCAACCATCCTGAAAAAGGTTGATTTACCTATGTTCAAGGCATGTGAGGTCAACTTCAGTGAAGGGGAGTTAATTATCAAGCAAGAAATTGTTGATGAAGACAATGAGAAGAAAGATGCAGAAGCAGCTTAATCCTTCAAAACTGAAGAGAAGCTCATGGAAAATCAAAGCTCCAAGACACCTGTCAAAGAAAACAAGACTGAAGATGCAAGAAAGAAGAAGAAAAATAGAAATGGGAAAATTGGGATAAACAAAAGCAACAATTTTGCTTATGTTGCAGATGCTCCAAGAAAGAAGTGTGAAAAATGTGGCTCTGTAAATCATCTAACTCACCTTTGTAAAAAGGTTGTTAGCAAGCCAGTTGAAGGAGCCTACAAATACAATGAAGCATATGCAAATGATCCCTACTCATTCTGTGACAAGTTTGACTATATCCCTTGCAACTTGAAAGTGATGAAGAGTTGTCACAAACTGATAGTAGACCTTAAAGAAATAAAAATTGGGTCTACATCAGATAGGGAAAATGCACAACTGTCATTCAATTCTATTTTATCTGAAATAACTCATTCTACTTCTGCTAAATTAGTTAACAAGAAGAAAGTACCCAACGCTGTTTGGGTTGCTAAACACACTTAAAACTCATTGTGTGCATGGTAAAGTGAAAAAAGTCATATGGATCATTGAAAGTGGGTGTTCCAGACATATGACAGGTGATAAGGCCCTACTATCACAGTTTGAGGAGAAGGCTGGCCTTTTGGTGACCTTTGGAGACAATATCAAAGGATTCACAATGGGATATGGCAAGATTATTTCTGAAAATATTGCCATTGATGATGTAGCACTGGTAGCTGGTCTTGAATTGAATCTTCTCAGTGTTAGCCAATTTGCAGACAAAGGTTTTGAAGTCTTATTTAACAAAGAAGAATGTACTTTTATCAGCAAAAAAATTGGTGAAGTTGCTCTGAAAGGAACAAGGAAAGGAAGCTTGTTTGTTGCAGACTTGGACTCAACAAATAAGGATGGAATTTGTTGCTTCTACACCAAGGCATCAGAAGAACAAAGCAAGCTATGGCATAAGAAGTTGTCTCACTTGAATTTCAAAGCAATTAACACCGTGGTAAAAAAGGAGTGAGTGAGAGACATGCCTAAACTGGAGTTTGCTCAAGTTGAAGTTTGTGAAGCTTGTCAGAAAGGAAAAATGAAAAGATCAAGTCACAAGTCAAAAATTGTGAATTCTATAAGTGCACCATTGCAACTTATTCACATGAACTTGTTTGGGCCAGTAAATGTCTTATCAATTTTAAGGAACAAATATGCACTTATGATGGTGGATGATTTCTCAAGATACACTTGGGTAGAGTTCATGCACATTAAAGATGAAACTCCACACATCATAATTGAGCACATCAAGAAAATAGAAAAATAGGCTGAAGATCACAATTGTGTAAAAAGATTAAGAAGTGATAAAGGAACAGAATTCAGAAATGCAACATTGAGTGAATTTTGCAAAAGCAAGGGCATTGTTCAAGAATTCTCAGCTGCTAGAACACCTCAATAAAATGGAGTAGTTGAAAGAAAGAACATAACATTAGTTGAAGCTGCTAGAACAATGCTACAAGATGGAAAGTTGCCAACAAGTTTCTGGGAAGAGGCTGTTAACACTGCATGTTACATTCAGAACATATATCTCATTAACAAGGCACATGCAAAATCACCATACTCAATCATGTCTAAAAGAAAGCCTATTGTAAAGAATCTTCATGTGTTTGGAAGCAAGTGTTACATTTTAAAAGACAACTCTGAATATGTGGGAAAGTTTGACTCAAAAGTCTTTGAAGCAATTTTTCTGGGATATTCATTGGAGAGAACTGCCTACAAGGTCTATGTGATAGATCAAAAGAAGATTATGCAAAGCACATATATGACTTTTGATGATGACAAGTGTCCACGCTTGGAATGCCTTGATAAAACTGAAGCTGAAGCCCTTGCATTTGAAAACCTCACATTGATAGTGATTGTGATGGTGAAGATGAAGTTAATACACAACAAATATTGAATGAAGAGATTACTGAACAGAAAAATCATGGGAATGGAAGCTCATCTCAAACACCTGAATTTGATAGCACAAACTCAAGGGGAGAAAGAGAAGAAGGATCTAACAGTCATACCAATAATGAAGAGAATGATGAAGGCACAAGTCAACAAACTCATACAAGGAAGTGGGATATGAGTCACACTAGAGAAGTAATTATTGGTAATCCTACTGCTGGTGTGAGGACTAGAAGTGCAACTGCTAATGAGTTCCTACATGCATGCTTTCTGTCTCAAATAGAACCCAAGAAAACTAAAAGAGCTCTAATGGACCCTGATTGGATATCTGCAATGTAAGAGGAGCTTAACCAGTTTGAAAGGAACAAAGTTTGGGAGTTAGTTCCTGCACCAAAGAATAGAAGCATTATTAGAACAAAATGGGTGTTCAGGAACAAGATGGATGAAAATGGTATAGTTACCAGAAATAAAGCAACGTTGGTTGTAAAAGGCTACTCACAAGAAGAAGAAATTGATTATGATGAAAGTTTTGCTCTAGTTGCAAGACTTAAAGCAATAAGGATTTTTCTAGCATTTTCCGTACATTCAAATTTTAAAGTATATCAAATGGATGTCAAAAGTGCATTACTAAATGGTGAGTTAGAAGAAGAAGTTTATGTGCAACAACCACCTAGCTTTGAAGATCCAAAATTTTCAAATTTTGTGTACAAACTACTCAAGGCTCTATATGGACTAAAACAGGAACCTAGAGCTTGGTATGATTCATTGTCAGAATTCCTACTGGAGCATGGTTTTACTAGAGGTACTATAGACAAGACTCTCTTCTACAAGAAACATGGGGAAAATATGATCCTAGTTCAGATCTATGTGGATGATATCATCTTTAGTTCTACAAATGAAAAGCTTTGCCAAATATTTTCTAAGCTTATGCAGAGTGAATATGAAGTGAGTATGATGTGGGAATTAAGTTACTTTCTTGGACTACAAGTCAGTCAAAGAAGTGATGGGATCTTCATCAGCCAAACTAAGTATGTCAAGGATTTATTGAAAAATTTTGGTATGGTTGATTGTTCACCTGCTTCTACACCTATGTCTACAGCAACAAAGTTGGATGAAGATAGAAAATGCAAGAGTGTAGATATTTCAAGCTATAGAGGAATGATTGGATCATTGCTTTACTTAACTGCAAGTAGACCAAACAACATATTTGCAACATGTCTATGTGCAAGATTTCTAGCCAATCCAAAAGAATCACATTTGATGGTTGTGAAGAGAATTTTCAAATATTTGAAGGGGACTCCAAACTTGGGATTATGGTATCCTAAGGGAACTGGTTTTGAAGCTGTTGGATACACAAATGCAGATTTTGCTGGATGCAGGGTTGACAGAAAGAGTACTAGTGGAAGCTGTCAATTTCTAGGTCAAATACTTGTATGCTGGTATAGCAAGAAACAACAATCTGTGTCAACTTCTACAGCAGAGGCTGAATACATAGCTGCAGGAAGTTATTGTGAACAAGTGTTTTGGATTAAAAATCAGCTAATGGATTATGGCCTAGTGTTACACAAAATTTCTATCATGTGTGACAATACTAGTGATATATCTATAGTGGCTAATCCAGTTAATCATTCTAGAACAAAGCACATTGATGTAAGGTACCATTTTATTAGAGTACATGCTACAAATAGTACCATTGAGCTCATTTTTGTTCCAACTGAAAAATAATTGGCTGATATTTTTACTAAATCTTTGGATGAAGTAACTTTCACTAGACTTGTAGGTGAAATTGGAATGTTTAATTCTTCATCCTAAGGCCAGAACTCAGCTAATGATTTGCAGCAGATTAATTTCTAGTAAAGCGAAATTAATTTGATTTAATTGGAAATTAACTGAAATATGATTTATAAATATTTCAGAAATCTACGCATATATATTTTTCAAAACAAAAATTTTAGCTTGGAATTTTTCAAATTCTAAGTAAACTGCTCAGTTGTTAATTTACATCTTTAATATGTAAAATTAACACAAGGCAGAATTAAGTTGTTCAAAAGTGTATAGAGAATCGAGTTCTCGATAAGTCTAACTAACTTATCGAAAAGTCATCTTAAGACTTCTCGAGTGAGTTCTCGATAAGTCAATTTACTGACTTCTCGAGTGACTTCTCAATAAGCTTTATTATGACTTATCGATAAGTCTTTGTAGAGTTCTCTAGTAGTATTAATTCACAGAGTTCTCTACAAGTGTAATTTTTAGACTTCTCAATAACTCAGAACTGAAATAATTTTAACTTAATAAATTATTTTGGTAAAATACTTTTGGCAAATTTATTCTAATTTTATTTTGGATTTATTCAAATAAAAGTTAGAAATAATTCAGTCCATTTTTGGACAAACTGGGTATTTATTTGACATCTCAATAAGTCAATTTTTAGTTCTCTATAAGAGTAATTTAAAATGACTTATCGATATGCTTTTCATTTCTTAAAATGATTTCTTGATAGACTAATTCCAAACGTCTATTTTTGAGTTCTCGACAAGTCATTTGCATTTACTATAAATACCCAGACATCTCGATACATATACATACTTACAACTTTTGAGATCTCAAGTGACCTAGCCCTTCAAGCAAAAAACGATTTCTCTCTCGTTTTCACTCCTTTCTCAAAAAAAGTTCTTACCCATTCACTCTCATCAATCAACAATGGCACTAAATATTGCAAGAGCCTCTATTCCAGAGAAAGGAACAAACTATCTCGCTTTTACTGATGCTAACCAAGCTCTTGACAGTTTCAAGGGGTTTGTGAAACTTTTGGCCGAATCATATTTTGCAGGAGCTTTGACTGCAAATCCTGTTCTGTATCTGGATGTTCTGCATGAATTCTGGACTACAAAAGTAGTGAGTACTGATATGAATGACAACTCTCTCTCTATGGTGGTGACATTCACAATTAGAGGCCGGCTAATAGAGTCCAATGAACAAGATGTGAATAGAGCTTTGGGGCTGCCAACTGAAAATCTGGTGGAGGTACCAACTCCTAATGAACTGACTGAGTTTATGGACTTCATCAACTATGGTGGAAGAATCAACCTGTCAAGCTTGAACATAAAAGATCTAAGGATGGAGTGGTCCTTTATCTTTGATTCTGTGGTGAGGGCCTTCACATGCAGGAAGACAGGGTATGACAACATTTCAAGTGTGGTGCAAAAGTTGGTGTACTCAATTATATATAACAGACACTTAAATGTTGGTATATTGATCCTGGAAGAACTTACAACCAGGCTAACAATACCCCTGTCAGCTAGAGGTAAGGAAATTTTCTTTCCTAGATTTATTATGTCCACTTTAAATCATAAAGTAGCATACCTACATTTATTAAATGGTATGGATAGCACAAAAATAGGCAATTGTAAGCAAGTGTCCAAAATAATATTTGGTTCACTTATTACAAAGAATACAGTAAATATAAGTCTGAAAATCATATCATTCATGTTGGAGAGGTTTAGGACTTACCCTTACTCAATGTATGACATGAGGTCAAATGTACAATCTAGCACATCTATGATCCCTGAATCTGTGGAAATACAAACACAAGAACACCCACAGGGATCTTCCAAAGCTGAAACCATTCCTTCAAAACCTGTAGAAGCTAGGAAACCAACCACCTCATCTTCTCAAAAGGTTGAGGTGAGTAAAAAGAAGAGAAAGGAGATCACCCTTACTGTTTTAACTGAGAGTGGTGAGGATTAAGTAGAAACTGAGTCACCCTTGGTCAAGAGATCAAAGAAGAGTAAACAAACTGAGCTGGCCACTCAAGCCACCTCTGTATCCTCCCAACAGGATGCAGTTGTAAAAATGGGGACTAAACAGACTCTAGATGCATCCTCTCAATAGGGTGTATCTATTAAAAAGAGCATTCACCCCAATGCACCATGGAAAGAGTCTGCACAGCTTGCACCTGAAGCAATTCAAGTGTATGGTAGGAGAAATAAGGATGGCACACACATTGAGAGCACATCTCTTGAAGCTCCCTTATTCACTCAGGAGGAGCTGCCAACACTCACATATGAGCAACACTCACATAAGAGCAACACTCTCTCATATCTCAAATTTCTTCTCAACCAACATCACTTGAATTCAATTCTCAAGTGCTCACTCAAGTGACTTGGTTCAAGAAACCTTGCTCACCATCCAGACACTTCATTAAGATGGTGAGAGGCTACTAGTTGGGTAGACCTTGATGACACCATCAAAACCATGGGGGATTCATCAGTTTTTACCGAAGACCCCATGGAGATACTAAATGCACCTTCATGTGCAAATCAGTGTTCACAGACTGTAAGGTTTGAGGGTAGTACTCCTGAGGGGCAGCTATCTAAATCCTCTCCAATTCAATTAGAGGTTTCTCATGTAGGAACAACTCCCTCTCAAAATCCTAGCAGAAATTGCTTTGGCAGTTGATGCTAGGAGTACAATTGTCAATGATCCTGCTATGGGGAGGCAAGTATAGCACATTCAGGTGACAGTATGGTGCAAGACACACAAGGGTTTGAGGTTGGTGTACATGACAGTAACCCAGTCAAATCCCCTCCAATTCAATTGGAGGTTCCCACTACAAGTGGAGGACAACACACTGTCATAAATACGGAGCAATCTATGAGTAAAACTGTGACTTCAGTCACGGGTGGTTCTAAATCTCAACCATCCACCTCTTAACCTCAACAGCCACACCTTGTCTCTAACTGGATCCAAGAAGCTGCACCTCAATCAAATCATGAAGAGTTCAGGGTAGATCAACTTGCAGGCCTAGCTCAAGTCTCTCAACAGTTGCTGACTTTTGACATGTCTAACCAGGACTATCAAGCAATCATGTTCTCCTATCAATCAGATGTCCAAGAAAAACAAACCAAAATTGTAAATAAAGCCGAACATGATGGAAACTGTGATGCTTGGCTGAGCAAGGACTATAATCTGGAAATGGAGGATATTTTAGCTAAGTTCCGGGAAGATTATTTGACAATTTTTGGCAGCAATTCTAAGGCACTGACACCTAGTGAAGTCTATGATGCAGTCAATGAAGTTTCAAAGGCTTAACTTAAAGCTTTCCATCTCTTTGGAAAAGCACTAGAACTGAGATTGATTGGTCATGAAGATAGGATCAGGAAGCTAGTGAAGGATAAAATGGATGAGATTATACCATCTCAAGTAAAAATCACTTCCAAGTTCAAGCATTTTGCTGATCAAATGTCCAGAATGGATATTGATACCATTGAAAGGGAAGTCAAAAATCTCAAACAATCATTCATCTCTCTTCATACAGTGCTCCAACGGTAAATTACTCATTTCAGTGACACAAATGTCAAGTTGGAGCAACTTCATCAAAGCAGAATTGAGCCTTCAGCCTTGCTCATGGATGGTATCAAAAAGGCTGTAGAAGCAACCTTTGGTTCCTCAACATCTACTAGCTCTTATCAGCCTGGATCCACTTCCACAAATCTGCAAATCCAATCTCTTCAAACTCAAGTCTCAGAATTGCAGACCTCAAATGCTTCTCTCAGTGCACAAGTCCAAGCCTTAACTTCTCTTGTCAAGAGTCAACAAACTGTCATCCAGACCCTGGTGGACTCTCATAAGCACCTTCAAATGGAGAACTCTATTGCTTTGGGGGCCATCATGGGAAAACTCAACATACCACTACCTTGCCTACCTGAACAAGTAAGGCCAGAAATTCCAACTCCCCTCCTCATGCCTGTCACCAAGACTAAGGGGGAGATTGAGGCTAGAATTCAACAATCTAAATCTAAAGTTAAAGGGACTGTTCTAATTGGTCAAAGCTCAAGTGCTCAAATTGATGTTGGAAAGGAAAGTCTTCAAAGGGTTGCAGAAGGACCAAATGAAGATTATGAATTCAATTTCCTTCTTGCAGCACCATGAGTGTCCCTTAAAAATAACTATGTAACTTGCAAGAAAGGTTTTGCCAAGAACATCAACTTCTTAAGGGTAGTTGTTAGGTCCCGAATTATCGTAGAAGGGGGGGTTAAATACGATAATCACTAAATTAAAAATTCTTTCAAATCTTTAGCGGATATAATATTTAGTGCTCGGTTAGTGGTTTCGTGTTCTTGAGAGGAATAGTGTTTGGAATGATAAAAACAAGGAACACAAGATATTCGGGGAAGTATATATTCAGATATAAATCCTCGAGGGGTGTTGCTACACTTCGGTAAATAAATTAACCGGCTACAATCTAAGAACAAAAAAGTTCCTAGCTTCTACAAAGATATACAAATTAAATCTTATACAATGATCTAGCTTTTGTTTGTCTAAGGATTTAATTATCGGGTAACGATTATAATGCCCCTAAGAATATACAAGAATTAAATCGGGCATTATAACGTTACTCCGGTGAGAAGTTAAACGGATATTCAAGAAGCTTGAACTTCTATGTAAATCATTGCTGTCATTTTCACTTCTCTTTTTGGGAGAGAAGATGAACAGAAAATACTCCACTATGAATGGCTGAATTTCTTCTTCTGCAAAGTGTAGTCTTTTATCCAAAAAAAAATTGTGGCTGAGGAGAGAGAACTCTGTGGTGATCAAGGAGATACAAGGAGTTTACTACACACTCTATGGCGACTCCAAATAGCTCTGTGGCGACATGTTTTATTACTACTAGTACATTTGTTTGTACTAAGCCAAACTTAACAAAAGTTGTGGCGATCAGGAGGTAGAAAACTTGTGTAGCGACCAACTAAACACCAAAACAAACTAACTTGTACTTTGTTATTTCATTTCCTGTTATTTGTTTTGATTTTCTTTTTGTTTTCTCTTTTCTTTTTCTTTTCTTCTTTTTTTCTTTTCTTTTCTTTTAGTTTAAATTATAACTAAATTAATTTATAAAATTAACTTAAATATAACTTATATAAATAAACTAATTTAGATTTATAAAATAAACTTATTTAAAGTTTATAAAATAAATCATTTTAAGTTTATTAAATAAATTATATTAAAGTCCATTAAATAAATTTATTTAATTTAACAATTAAACTTTGAGCTTCGCCAGTCCTCTGAGCTGTTTAGCTGTATACACCGCGTACCTCTTCTCGTACTTTAACAGATAAATGTTCAATACAAGTACGTTCCTCAACTTAAAAATTCTTCCAAAAATAATACCCAGATTCCTTTTATGAGCTGTTGACGCCTAGTGCAACTGGTCTGGTTCACAGACGACTAACCCCGATCTAGGTCTTCGTATTATGACCTTGATTAAAATATTAAGTTTGCAACAACTTTATCGCTTCAGACACTGATTGTCAATAAACAACTATACTTTCACTGGAATTCTTTATGGTACTTTAGACAACGTCTTCATTAACCTCTGTCTATACCCTGTCTTTAATTCTTCAGATTCCTATGCTTCATACACTGTCTATCTTCAATCAATGCCAATACACTGAAATCTTCCGGTAGCACTTATATACTGAATCTTAAACATTTCAGAAACCCTGAAAGTCTTTAAACTTTGTTCTTCACTGAGGCATGATCATATTAATGAACTTCTTTCAGTGATCTGTAGACAGACTTCAGGCCTTCTTCAAATCTTCTGATTCTTTGTATTTGCCTTGTCTTCATTCTTACTGATTTCTTGTGTAGACGTAGTATTATTAACCTGTCATATTCTAATGTTGTTATCGTGTTGAGTTATCACGTAACTGTTCATACAGCTATGCAGTCTCACCAACAGTAGTGGTAGTGAAGATTGATAACTTTTTGGAGAAAAGGATTGTCATGAACATCAATGATGGTGGTAGATAGGTGTATTCAGGTGACTCTCACAAATCTTCAAACTCTAAGAGCATCTGAACTTGATGTGATGATTGACAGAGTAAATCCAGTCATTCAAGAAGATACTCAACTTCTCCAAGAGCTTAAAAAGGCACAGATAGAAGCTTTTCCAGAAGCCTATCTATATCCAAACCAAGGAGTAGTTTATATATGCCCAATGACCAAACAAGCCAGACATCTTCTTGTTCCCAAACATTATGTCAGATCAAACATGTGGCTAATCATGACATTGCAGTCTGACTTGAAGCATAAAAAGAACAAGAAGCATGAAGATGTGGAGATGATAAATATTTTGGAGAGATATGTTGTGAACCCTGACACCATGCTGCCAAATACACAGTATAATCTAAGAAAAGAAAAGGATGATGATGAGCAGACTGAAAGATGATCAAAATCCTTCTGGCTCAAATCCAAGTCAATTCACTAAGGCATCTGGCAGCAAGGGTGGCGAGAAGAAGGAGGATGATAAGAAAGATGAGGAGAAGAAGAGAAGAAGTGAGAGGAGGAGTAAAAAGAATCATGATGGCTCAGAACTACAACAAACCCTAAAAATCCAAACAACTCTAGCTCAACCTCTAGCCAAAACTTCTGTATCAACAACCTCAATCAACAAATCACACTTAATCTCTAAGCCAAAATTTCTGTACAAACAAACAGCTAACTCTTTCCTAAAAATTCCAATCACCACAAGCCAAAAAAATCTCAAGAAAATCAAAACCTTACCTTTAGCCAAGCCTTCACTAAAAGTCAATCTCAAATCTGTTGGGAGAAAGCCTAAGAAATCCAAGCTTATAAAGAAAGGAGAAGTCACTGAAAGGGCCATCTAGAACTGTTTCAAGCAATCTGACTTTCTATCTTTGAATTGGTGCATCTCAAATGAAGATCATTTTCAACAACTTGCTGAGGAAATAGTCAGTGTATGGGTTGTATCTCTTAGGGAAGTTAGAATTTTCTATGAAGATGGGTCCTTCACCTTCCTTGGCAGTGATTTAATGGATTCTCTTTCTCCCGCGGAAATTAAGAGAATAATAAGTTTGCTAAAGGATAAGGATACTGCTACAAGGGCATGGAGATCAGTTATAGCTGAATGGTTGATTACAGGGGAGGAAACAAGAAAAAGAAATAAGGCTGAATCTGAAGAAAGAGTGAGGAAGTATGATGAGGAAATTGAGATGTTCATAAAAAGATTAAAAGAGCTCAAGGACAAAGGAATTAGTAGAATCTTAAGGATGGGAAATTTCTAAACATTAAAGCTGATGGATTCTCAAAATTTAGGATTGATTTACTAGACAGTGGTTATCCAAAGGTTGTAAGAGAAAAACTTGTAGAAACTCTAAGTGGAACACATATCATAGAAGAACCGAAAATTCTTGATTACTTGAAGGATGTTCTTAGAGAAGAAGCAGAAATAAAAACTGTCTTTACCTAATACTTGTAACCATCCAAACTCTGTAAATTTCCTAACGTATAAAAATTGTAATTCTACCAAGCTTTATGTATTAATTTCATTTTCCATTTTTTTTACTTGGGGTTAGTCTTATTAACAGGCATGAATTTGTGTTAAGCAATCTTCTCACAAAATGGGGGAGATTGTTGTGCAAGACATGCCTGTACTTTAACAAGACTAAGTCAAATTGACAACCCTAAGTAAGTTGTATTGTAATCTTAATTTGCATTTGTACTTGTAACATCTAAAGTCTGTAAAAATGTAAAAGAGCAGACTGGAGTCTTTTTGTTTAAACAGTATCAAGCCTAAGGATTCTATCTGGAAGAAGATCAAGAAGATTATGCCTCAGAAGAATTATGAAAAAGCTTGGAGTTGAATAAATCTATTTGGATAAAAATATTCTAAGTCAAAGATCTCTACAAGTTACAGATTTAGTGTTATAGATAAGTCACTCAAGAACTCTAAATGACTTATCGAGAAGTCATAAAAGCTTATAGAGAACTCACAGAGTTATATCGACAAGCCAAATTGAAGACATGAAGATTGGAGATATCGACAAGTTATTTCTTCACCAGAGAACTTAGAGTTATCGACAAGTCAACATTCATTAGAGAACTCTAAGTTATCGATAAGTCAAATTCCACTAGAGAACTCAGAGATATCAATAAGCCAAAATTGACTAGAGAACTCTGAGTTATCGACAAGTCAAATTTGACTAGAGAACTCTGAGTTATCGATAAGTCAATAAGCCACTAGAGAACTCAGAGATATTGATAAGTCAAAGTGAAGATATGAAGACTAGAGATCTCGACAAGCCAAATTCTCTTATAGAGAACTCAGAGACCTCTACAAGTCAAACTAACTATGGAGTATTAGAGATCGCGATAAGCCAATATACTTATCGAGATGTCAAGTTCTTTATAGACCAAGTGAAGATCTCGAGGTAAAATCTCAAAGTACAATTTCCAGACCAGTTCAATATTCATGATTAACAATCAACAAACAATCCAAACAACTGGATTGACAAGTCTATAAAAAGCAGCTTGAAGGATGTGCAAGATCAATGGTGAAGATTAACTGACAAAGGAAGATCAAAGTAAACACAGGATGCTAAGATATGCTAAGCCAGAAATGGAAGATACACTTTTCCTAAAATGGAAATGACAAGTGACAGTTTACTAAAGGTTATAGCATGTCTTATTGTACACTGTGTAAACCAGCAGTTAACTAAATTATAAAGTTAACACTGGTCCTTAAGTCAGTTGTAATAATTTAGATAGAAAATCTTGTAACACTCTCAAGAAGAAGCTAAGATCTTTATCAACAAAGAGCCTAGAAATTTTGTAGCAAAACGGTCTTAATTTTAATATAAAATTAAGTGAGTTTTGAAAGATCTGTGTTCTTTATTATTGCATGTTTAATTTCAGCATGTATCATATTTCACTACAAGATTTAATTTACTTTGTTCAACCATAAAAAGTTCAATAAAAGCATAAAAACATTAAAACACATTCACCCCCCTCTATGTGTTATTCATTTCCTAACAATAGGGGATTAGAGGTCGAACCTGGCTAAAATTCTTGTGTGTTCTTATTACTTTTCTACATATTAATTTCTGCATTGCATTTAGTCATCTCAGCTTGCTATCATTGTCAGGTTATTGAACTGTTAATAATATCTCAGTAAACTATTATCGAGTAAAATTTAAAACTAATCTTAGTTACCCATCATCACCTATTCACCCCCCTCTAGGTGTATTTTCAGTTGGTATCAGAGCTTTGGTATACTAATCTTTCTGTAACAGGAATAGTATTCGATCGAAATGGCTGATAAATATCCCGAAGGAACCTTGGATTACCGAGCACCTCTCTTGCTTGGTATAGAAAACTACAACTGGTGGAAAGGTCGCATGGAAGTCTACATATCCAGGGAGCCATTAGCATTGAGAGTTGTTCGGAAGGGTCCATTTGAGTTCAAGGACAAAGAAGGTAAAGTGAAAGACATTGATGATCTCACGGAGGCTGAACTACTCAAATACAGTTTCAATGGAAAGGCTAGGAATTATCTCATGAATGGGTTATGTCCTAGTGAATGTGATAAAGTCTCTTCATGCAAATCAGCTAAAGAGATATGTGATACTCTGTAATTGTATCACGAAGGATCCAAGAGCTTAAAGAAGGTGAAATTGAGCAAACTAATGAATGAGTTTGGAAATTTCAAGCTTCGAGATGGAGAAACTATTCGAGAAAGTTAAGTTAGATTCCAGACAAATCTGAATCCCTTAAAGCAACTTGGCAAACATATCCCTCAAGAGGAAATTAACATGAAGATACTTAGTGTTGTGCCATTTATCTATGAACCAAAGATAACAGCTTTGGAATCCTCTCCAACTATATATATTATGGATCAATTGGCTGTTTTTACAGAATTGGAACAATTTGAAAGCAAAATCAAGGAAAGCCAATCAAGTTCTATACAAGCTCCAGTTGCTCAAATGAATAAGGTAGCTCTTCACACTGATAACAGCTTACCGGAATCTGAAGATGAGTCAGATGAAGAACTAACTTTAATATCCAGGAAGATCGGAAAGATGATCGAGAAGAAGAACAGGCTGAAAAGAGATAAAGGCAGATTTTCCAACAACAAGAAGTTCAACAAGGATTCTAAAGATCAGACATGCTTTAAATGTGGAAAGCCAAGCCATTATAAACGGGACAGCTACAAATTGAAGTCAAAATAACAAGCTGTCTTCAAGGATAAGAAGAAAGCTAAAGCTCTAATGACTTGGAGTGATGATGACTCAGTTTTCAGTGATGATTTTAGTGGAGGCATGGTTAATCAATCCCTAGTTGGACTTGATGATGATTCTGTTCGAGGAAATTCAGAAAGTGGCTACCTAGAAAGTGATTCAGAAGAAGATCGGAGTGAGGTAAACTCTTGTAAATATAATTTATCTTCTGAAAATATTGTTTTGGAACCACTAACCATGCAGGAATGTGAGGATGTATCTATGGGAGAATATCATTCTCTTAAGCTAAAAATAGCAAGCTAAAAGAGAAGAATGATTATCTCAAGACCATGGTACAAGATTTGATGAGCAAAGTTGATACTTTCACTGACAAGAAGGTACCTACACAAGCTGACAAAGAGGCTGAAATCAAGTATCTTCAAGCTAAAATCAGTCATGTGGAAAACTTCAACAAAATTCTCCTCAAAAGAAACAAGACTCAATTAATGGAGATCACAGAGCTAAAGAAGGAGATTGAAGTAAGGGATGAAAGTTTGGAGTTGTTCAAACTCAGAGAATCAATAAATGCAGAACCTACAAATCAAGCAGAAAAACCATCTCAGCAAGCTGAAATCATAAGTCAGCAAGCTGAAAAGATTGATCTGCTCACAAAGGAAGTTGAGGATCTGAAAAGGGGCATGGGATCTTTTGTTCAAGGAGAAGAGATTCTCAAATCAATGATGAATAACATAAATATTCCATTGGTCAGAGAAGAAATTGGAATGAATGTCAACAACAAGGACAAAGCTCTAAGATATGAAGGAAAACATGGCATACCATATGATTATGCTATGTCTTGGAAGATATGCAATAGATGTGGAAAGAAAGGGCATCTGGAAAAACATTGTTGAGTTCAGAATGGACAGAAATCATACCATGGAAGAAACAAACAGAAAACAGCTTACTATGGTTAGAATGGTAGAACAAAGACATCTTACTATCATCAGGCTGGCAGAGTTAAATCACCCAGATTTATCCAAAAATGGATAAAGAAATCCGATTTACATGTTTTATATGTTTTATCTGCTAACCATGTTGAACCCAAAAAACTTTGGGTACCAAAAGGTTGAGTTGTTTTATTTGTTTTGTAGATGTGTCTTGCCGCTCAAGTCAAATCAACTCAATGGATCTTGGATAGCGGATGTACTAGACATATGAGTGGAGACAACGAACAATTCTTGAGTCTTCAGATGAAAAAGGGTGGAAGAGTGACTATTGGTGATAGCAAAACTCTTTAAATCCTTGGAAAAGAAAATAGCTTGATGTCTTGCTGCAATAGACACGGATCCTTATGTTTGGCATAGAAGATTGGGTCATGCTCACATGGACTTGCTTAATAAGCTTTCAAAGAAGAAACTAGTCAGAGGTGGGGGTGTAATCGAGCCGAGCCGAACCGAATACTGCCAGGCTTGGCTCGAACTTGATTAAAATAGTTCAGGCTCGAGCTCGAGCTCGACCGAACCTTTAATTTCAAGTTCGAAGTTTGGCTCGTAAAAGGTTCGGTGGGCTCGAGTTCGGCTCGAAAGCTCGAATTAATTTACTAAATATTAACAAAAATTCGAAATATGATCGGTTCAACTCGAGTTCGGCTCGAGTTCGACTCTATAATAAATAAATAATATATAATAAATATTAAATATTTACATACAAATATATTTATAATAAAAAAATAAAAATAATAGAGGCTCGATACGGCTCGCGAACCTTACAAGCCGAATAATTTGAAGCTCGAGCTCGACTCGGTTAAAAATTTAAAAAGCTCGAGCTCGAGCTCGGCTCGATTATTTTCGAGTCAAATTAGAATTTTTTATGAGCCGAACTCGAGTAGCTCACAAATAGTTTGGCTCGTTTACACCCATAGTCAGAAGTTTACCCAAAATCAAGTATGTCAAGACTGAGGTGTGTTCGGCAATGCCAATTAGGCAAGCAAATTAGAAGCACTCACAAGGAAAGAAGATGGTATCTACTTCTAAACCCTTAGAACTTTTGCACTTAGACTTATTTGGTCCAGAAGCTTATAAAAGTATTGGAGGTAAGCAATATGGTTTTGTAATTGTTGATGTTATTCTCGTTTTACATGGGTATTGTTTCTTCGTACTAAAGATGCTGCTTTTATTGAGTTTTGAAAAACTAATTAAGTTACTTGAGAATAAGCTCAATACAAAGCTTGTAGGTATAAGGAGTGATCGAGGTGGTGAATTCCAAAAAGACTTGATTACTTATTATGAAGAAAGAGGAATATCACACGAATTATCGGCTCCAAGGACTCCACAACAAAATGGCGTGGTAGAAAGAAAGAACAGGTCATTGCAAGAAACAGCAAGGACATTATTGCAAGAAAGCAAGCTACCTACAAGTTTTTGGGCAGAAGCAGTCAACACAACATGCTATGTTCTGAATAGAGTCTTGATACGACCTATTTTGGACAAGACTCCATATTAATTGCTAAAGAAAAAGAGGCCCAACATCAGTTACTTCAAGATTTTTGGCTCAAAGTGTTTTGTGCTCAAGACAATTGGTAATGATGGTAAATTTGATGCTAAATCTTATGAAGCTATTTTTTTGGTTATTCTATGACTAGTAAAACCTATAGAATTTATAATTTGTTTAAGCATATTTTTGAGGAATCTATAGATGTTACTTTTCAAGAACCTAACAATGATCTTCCAAGAGACGAGGAAGATGATGCAGGTGAAGCTGGACAACAACAAGATGAAACAGAGAAGGCTACTTCAAAACAGCATGCTGAAATGGAGACTGATTCTGGAAAAAAGCAAGCTGAAATTGAAACTGCATCTGGAAATCAGCTAGCAGAAACTTCTACTCCAGTTGATGATGCAATTATAAAGATGGCAAATATGACTCTCAATAATCCTCAATGAAATAGAGCAAAGGATAAAATTCCAATCTATGATGGTGAAGACTTAGCGCCTCCATCTAAGATAATGAAGACCTCTCATGAAGATATTTCAAAGCATTCATTGCCAAAAGCTACTCGGACAGTAAAGAATCACCCTCCAGAGCAGGTTATTGGTGATATTACTGATGGACTCAAGACAAGGAAAGGCAATGCAAATTTTTGTGCTTATGCGGCATTTCTAGCTCAAGAGGAACCCGAGAATGTCAAAGAAGCACTCGAAGATGAAAATTGGATCACGGCTATGCAAGAAGAACTCAATCAATTCGAACGATGTGATGTTTGGGAACTTGTCAAGCCACCAAAGAATGCTTCAATAATTGGTACAAAATGGATTTTCAAGAATAAAGTGGATGAATTTGGTACTGTCACTCGAAACAAAGCAAGGCTCGTGGCACAAGGGTACAATCAACAAGAAGGCATTGACTTTGATCAAACTTATGCTCCAGTAGCTAGATTGGAATCAATTAGGATGCTTCTTGCTTATGCATGCTAAAGAAGATCAAGCTACATCAAATGGACGTTAAAAATGCTTTTCTTAATGGATTTATTGAAGAGGAAGTGTATGTCAAGTAACCCCCTGGTTTTGAACATGAACAACATCCGAACTATGTTTACAAGCTCAAGAAGGCAATATATGGCTTAAAACAAGCACCAAGGGCTTGGTACAAGAGGCTTAGTAAGTTTTTGATCAAAAATGGCTTCATTCGAGGTAAAATCGATACTATTTTATTTACTAGGAAAATGGTAATGATATTTTGATTGTCCAGATATATGTAGATGATATAATTTTTGGATCCACTAATGATTTTATGTGCGAGTGGTTTTCTAACTGTATGCGAAGTGAATTTGACATGAGCATGATGGGTGAGCTCAACTATTTCTTGGTACTCCAAATCAAGCAATTAAAAGCATCTATGTTCATCAAGCAATTGAAAAAATTAAACTCAACTGGACGTAGAGTACTCGAAATCAAATCATATTTTTGCCAAACTTTTACCAAATCGTTTTACAACAAGATTCAAAACTAAAATCAAATTAGAGGCAGAAAACGAGTACTTGGTACAGGCTGAGTCCCTTATTTTAAAAATAGTATTCAAACTAAATAATATTTATACTAAATTATAACAATCGGAATAAGATATAATTTGGTTAAAGTTCCATTTTGGTTATCACATCTCACTATCACGTTAATCAAATTATAGAACCTTAGATCTAAATATTAAAATAATGCAATACTCGCGAATCCCTCCAACAATAAATATTTATATTATTATTTATAAAAATACAAATAAGTTTGAAGATTCGAATCACATCAATAAAAAACATTACTTAATATTTCATTAAAATATTATTGTCCCCAAACTTTCAATTTCGAATACCTTCGACAACAAAAATTTATATTTCTCATATTCGAATCACACATAACAAACATTTATATTATTTATAATGTTAAAAATTAATGTTAATAATTCAAATTCTAATCATATTCAATTTGACTATAGATATATTCTTGAAATTATAAACATTCAAATTAAAAAAATATTGATATTAATAATATTATTATTATTATTTAGTATTTAATTTTTTTTATCAATATTTGATAAAATTTACGTAACACAAATAAAAATTTATAAATTTTAAAGGAACCGTACATGTAAACAAAAGATATAGCAGAAGGGAATAAGTAAACCTACATTTGATTTGTTAAATTATTATTAGGATTAGGAGAGGATGTTGGGAGCGACTAGAAGAAGCTGTGCAAGGGGTTTAAGCAGGGTTTTGATGTCTTGTCACCAAAACCCACTCAGATCCTACTCCACCAATGCTCCTCCTGCTCAGGTATTATTAATACATGCATGTCAACTGTTTGATTTTTGCTCTAACCTAACCAAACTCTACCACACAAACTGATGATGGTACGTGCATTACATTTCACTGCCCTCTTTTGGACTGCACTAATTAAATGCAAGTAACCCGGGATTGTTAACGGTTTTGTTGATGCACGCCATATGTTTTATGTATCTTTTTAAGAACAAATTATTGCCTCCATGTGTAAGAAAACAAGTACCAATCATTTAATGTAGATACCATCTTTTAGTCGTCACCATTTTTGGATCATGAGATTGTACAACAGATATGTTTTATAATCTCATTCCAATCCCCGTTAACTAGGTTCAAAACCAATGATCCAAATGGCGCCTCGGTATTTTAAGACAACTGCAGATCCTGTTAAACATTTGTATATATCATTTTTTTTATTAGTTTTAATGCTATTGTAGCATTAGTCAGTTGGTTTGGTTTTTTTGACTGTCTGATATTTGGCCACAGCTTGCTGAGAAACCTTCAAAAGATGCTGTTCCCGGGAATCTGTGGGTCCCTAATCAATGTATGGCAGCCCTTTTATACTTCTTTGATAATTAATTTCTAGCTGTTTTTGTATGTGTATGCATCGTTATTTGCTTCAGATTTTAAGTGTAATTCATTAAGACTAACTACATTGTTTTCCACTGTATCATTATTATATCCAGTGCTAAGATTATTATAAGCTGCATGCTGATTTTCTATTGATTCTGGACCTTTTTCTCTCAGATGTTCTTCCTCTGAGTTGTGCAGTTGCTCATGCTCTTTATTCGTAGAAACTAGAACTTATGAAATTGTCAAGCTCATTTCCAGCATCCTCGCTCTCGTCTAGCATAAAACTGGTATCTTCAAACCATAAATGTGATTCCTCCTCCCTATCCACCTCCACTTCATGAAATCTTGACTTGAGCTCAGAACCGAAAATATCAAAAAAGAAACCTATTTTCTCAGGTCTTCTTTTTTGAGCTTGGTTTGTCTCTCCAGTTATGGTCAAACTTACAAAGCCGTATTGGAAGTTGGCAGGTGCATCCGCATCCATTGCATCTACATATCCTGAGAGTTCCTCCATGGGCTCCTGAAGCATCAGCTTCTTTGTCAAATCTGTTAATAGTATTTCCTGCAATAATATCTCTTGAAATTTCCACATAGCTAGAGTCATCGACTCATCATCCATCTGAACCAGATAAGGTTCTCTCAAAATGTCCCTTCAAAGTAACTGTCAATTTCACATCAAATTGTTGTACGGTATCCTTGATGAGAATCAATTGTATCTTTGCCCTAATGATCCTCTTCTGAGACATCATGGGTAAGTATCTCTGCATCTAATTTCTCAGTGGCCTCCACTGTCTTCTACGAAGTTACAGTCTAAATTAGATGAATTTCCCTTTAACAACTCAATATTATCTTCACCCACGTTCTTATCAGTAATCACCGTGCTAGGTTCAGTTTCTTCACGCTTTTCATTGATAAGTTCACCTCTCCTGCTTATTCACTTGTCAGTGCTTTTCCAAAAGGTCAGCAACCATTTCATTATCAAACCCTGCGAAATCTTTGCAAATGATCTGAGGCAAAGCGGCAGCACTTAAGACTTTCATCTGCTCAATGACTTCATCACGCTGACCGGAAAACTCTACAGTCTGCACCACAATTGTTTCTACTCTTCACCATGGACATGGGTGTACCTTGCTTCTTTTCGCAGCTGCCCTTTAATGGTCTGTGATAGTAATCATGCTCACTAGACACCCTTTATTAAAGTTTTTGCTACTCCTGACCATGGACATGTCTATATCTTGCTCCTTGTCACAACTGTTGACATATCTTATGAGACTCCTATTTATTTTTTATTTTATTAAATGTTCTTGTTAAAGACTGTAATTGAGTCCTAAAATGAGATTGATTATGATACTGGATTTTCTCTTGACCTAATCGTCAGCACATGTTAAATTTTGATAAGGAACCACCATCTAGAGAGCCTCACACTTCTTGTAGCTATTACTTTTCTGTGCGGTGTTAAATGTTAATACAGTACAGAGTAGCGAAGGTAGTGTAAGTCCAGTAAATTTATGTTTCTCTAGTTAGTTACATATCAGTTCTTGTCTATAAAATAAATGCTCAAATAGATGCTGAAAGTTTTCTTGTTACACAGAGTAATGCACACAGATACGAATTATGGTGCTAGACTTTGACAAATGTAGTTTTCCGTAAAACATGGTGTGATGCTGTAATGTTATTGTTTCCTGTTAAACAGAGTAATGAACACAGAAGAATTCTGGTGTCATATATGAAAAAATTAGTATTTTCATAAATATGCGGTGTTCTAAAATATTAAGCACACGAATGTGTTTCTTACACTTGTACATTAACATTGAGTGATATAATATTTTTAAGATGGCTTTATTTTATACTTCCACGTGGTTGTGTTTGTTTGTGTAACACTGTTCCAATCATTTTGGTGCTATTTTTTCATTTATCAGTGCCAATTGATGAAAATTTTGTCTATGATGCATAGATCCTGGAGGATACGGGACACTAGACACATATGGAGTTGACCTAACTGAGCTTGCTCGTCATGGTATAATTGATCCCGTTACGGGACGAGAGGGTGAAATTAAGCGATGCATTCGCATACTATCTGAGGAAACAAAGAATAACCCAATTATCGTTGGCGAGGCCGGTGTTGGAAAGACTGCTATAGCCGAAGGGTAAATTCAGTATATCTTATATTGTGCTATCATTGTGAACATTTGAACTGTTATGACTTATGACCTAATGTTCATAATTATTTTTTGAGTATGCTTTGTTGAGTTTTCCTACCTAATTGTTAGCCAAAGCAAAGGTAAGGAAATCAATGAAACGTCGAATAAGTCAATACCAAGTGGCCGACTTTAATTAAGTGCGTTATTTTGTTTAGTTGTGATAGATGCATTTATGTCCTCACTTTTTGTGATTGTTATTTTCTTGATATTTTTCTGTCAGAAAAGTTCATTGCGGTGGTCTGAGTCTTATTTTCTTCAGACTAGTGGAAAGAGATACTCCCTCCGTCCCATAATGATCTTCCTGTTTTGACTTTTCGTACTGTTCATGTTAAGCGATTGACTAATAATTTACGTATAATCTATAAGATCAAACATAGTCATAAGTGATTTTGTTGGATTCGTATTTATGAGTACTTTAATACAATGAAGTTTTTATATTTAATACTAATACGAAATTAAAGATATTAACAATCAAAAGTGTGCATTGGCAAACGTGTCCAACACAAATGAGAAACGTTTTTAGGGACGGAGGGAGTAATAACATGGGAATAAAAATAAAATGTAAAGTTCTGGTAAAGATTTAGCTGCTTGATTGATAAATAAAGTGTTCTAAAATGACAAATAGATATGGTTTTTTTAAATTAGTCTTCAGAGTGAGTAAATAAAAGGTTAAATATATATCTGATTCTTATACGTACATAAGATGTATGTTTTTACTACTAATTTAATATCTCTGATCTTTGCACCAATTAATTATTCTGATTACCCCCTGATTATTTCTGATTAATTTTTGTGTGGTGACCTCGCTGAGTCGAACCAATTTATGATATGCTGTATAATTGTATGGTAAAAACCTAAACACTAGCACACTGTCAGAAGCCATTGTAAATGCGGTCTTAGTATTTTAATTTTAATAGTTATGGACTTGTTTATGATGGAATGGACCCAGCACGTATATCTTACATTCTTACTTCCAAATCATTAGATGAATTACAAGACCATGAATTAATTTGGAGAATAGTCCTACTCATAAAAGGTTTCCCTGAGAATTGGGTAAAAAATTTGGGGAATGGAAAGAGAGAAGCCATTTAAACTTGAGCGACGAATAAGGCAATTCAAGCCTTGTCAATTTGTGTAAGCTAATGGAAAAAGATCTCTATTGAACGTCTGGAGCCTCAAGTTATATTATGTTTTTATTGGGTACATTTTTAGATATTTTTTATTATCTTGTTTAATTTTTTCTAAGCATCAATTCAACTAACCACATTCCTGATAATTCTAAATGAATGTTTTCTCGTATTTTTTGGCGGTGGACTCTAGAACTTCAAAATGAGAATGGTACAAATTTCAAAATTCCACCTGTTAGAAGTTTCAGCAGGACAAATCGTCGTCTTCTTCCTGAGTTTCTTGCATCAAGTTTCACAGTTTCCTTCAAAGAAAATGTTTCACAATTTTTTTATTTGTCAGTGTCTCTCTGTTATTATCTGCACAACCCTCTTTCTACGGGGCACGGAACTTTTGGTGTCTTTTTAAACTTTCTTTTGATGGCTGGCCGCTGAAAGTTGAACCTTTTTTCACCGAGCTGCATAATTACCCTGCTTTAGGATTTCTATTATGTAGACCGGAGAGTACATCACTTCTATGTGTCCAAAATAACGCAATCAATTTATGCATACTTTTGTAACTGCAGGTTAGCTCAAAGGATTTCCTGCGGGAATGTTCCTGAACCTTTGAAGAACCGGCAGGTTGTATTTGCATTTTTGATTAATGAGTTAAATACTTGAATGCATATAAGAAGTATTTTTTTAGTAAAAAGTAAATAAACAATTTCCATAACAGAACTTGTGGTTGTTGTGGTGCTGATGTTTATACTTTATAGTATTTACTTTGCATTTCTGAAAAGTGATGATACCCATGAACAAGTAGTTTAAAAAGAGTGATAGTTTTTGATATGTTTGATCTAGTAGTTTAACTGGTGGATTTATGCATGTGCCGTGGGATGGGAGTATATTTCTCATTGTAGTTCTGGCTTCCAGCTGGTTTTTCCATGATATGAACTCAACTGAGATAGATTATAGTGAAACGTTATTGACTGCAATGCTGAAATTTTCATTTATAATCTTGGAATATAACTGGAGTCCTAAACATGAATGGTTGGTGATTAGATTCTAAGATAAATGGATAAGAAGTTATTACAGAATGTTTATATGGTTTTTTATAAATCAGAAGAAGCACTATCATATCCAGTGGAGTTAGCTTTAATTACATATGTTTGAGGTTTTACTTGTTTGTTACAGTTTTACTCTGTGGATATTGGTTCATTGCTTATTGCTGCCATGCACACTGGACAATTTGAGGAAAGGATTAAACATGTCATACGAGAAGTCACAGCTTCGAATGGACAGATAATATTGTTTATTGATGAGATAGACACTGTGGTTGGTGCAGGTACATGTCCATAGTTCCCCTCCTCTGATAGTTTATATCTTTTGCCATCATAAATTAAGCTAACAGAATTTATTAGTCCGTCGACAATTTTGGGAGAATGCTGATAGCAAGTTCTTATTAACAATTCGATATGGTATCAGACTATCAGTAGCTGCTTCTTTTATGCAGCACGGTATCAGCAGCACGGTATCAGCATGTCTAGTTGTCTACCATAAACACAATGTAGCAAGTTCTCATTAACAATTCGATATGGTATCAGACTATCAGTAGCTGCTTCTTTTATGCAGCACAGTACCAGCAATTCAGCATGTCTAGTTGTCTACTATAAACACAATGTAAAAAGTAAATAATTTACAGTTGAAAGGGGAGGAATTCTAAAAAGTGTTTTGGCGGTAAGAATATATAATTGGTCTGTTGAGACGTAAACAAAGAAAGCAGGTACAGTATGTTTGTCGGTTTAATTTTTGACAAGTGTTGCATGTCATTAAGAGTGGCTGGGGACACTATCTGTGGACTTTATTGTTGCTTTTTGGAAAGGACGATAAATTGACTAAAGCAACTATTGTTTTTGCAAAATTATTGCTTTTACTTGTCTGGCAAAATTTTGCCTGTACAACTTTATCATTTCAAATTTCCTGCTGCCTATTTTCAGTGAAGGACGTGATCCGGACACGACGACAACGAAACTGTGTGATTTGCATGGAATTAGCCAATTTTAATCACATAATGAGGCTGAAGAGTATTGACGTTTGTTCCACCCTTCTTTGCCTGCGTTCAAATTTTCTTTGGCAGATACTGGCAATCATGGGCTCAAACCAGCATGACTGTGCGGGTAGTCTCTTATAAATATCTTAACTTCCTAGCTACACTTTTGGTCACTCGCGCGCGTGCGCATGCTCGCACACACTCACACTCATGAGAATTCCAACTGACAGCCTGGTTTATTTCTTACTTTTAGTTTTTTCCTTTGTAGTTTCTTTTTGCCTGGTTTATCTGTTACCTTTAGGTGTTTTTTGTCAATTTGTTTTTTCAGATTCCTGTGTGTGTTTAGAGTTGATTGTATTTTGCATCCTTATCTTTGATTGATTTGCATTTCGATGCACTTCAATTGTTCACAACCGACATCCCATACTTTAATCCCTTTTTTGCCTTGTTTGTCTCAAAAAAATTAACTGTGTTCAATAAGTAGGTTAATTTCATCATTATAAATTCATCATCAATGTGCAAAAAGAAAATAGCTCTCACCGGCCTTTACTCATTCCACAAATACCAATTTCACCTATTTCCTCATGAATTTATTCTCCAAAGTCAGTTTCACAATTCATTATAAAAATCTATATATGCATGATATCATTTTCTTTTTAGTGAATATACTGCCCTGAAGTTGTAAACATAATAAAGGCGAAGACTTCACAAACAAAGTCAAAATACAGTACATAAATACAATTATTTTGATAGAAGGTTGTCTATATCTAAAGGTCTGTAATTGATTTTGTAGATTCAGATTTTGTATACAACTTTTTGTTAATGGCACTGGTTTTCTTAACTAATAATATGGCACCAATTCTTGTTGGTCTTGTATAAAATTCTAGTTTTATGGTTCTCTTAGTGAGTTTGGAGTGGAAATGTTTGTGGCTACAGGTTTATCTTTAGATGATTCTTGCATAGCTCCTCTTTTGTTTTCCTATTACCTTACCTTCACTAACTGTACCATTAACACTGATATTGGACAGAAAATAGCCAAAAGCCAAATGAAGAATGATGAAGTATAGGATTACAGTTGTCGACTTTGAAATTGTCTAAACTAGAGAGAGAGAATCAGCCAAAGCTAAGGGATAAAGAATGCAGTTTGCATTTGTTCAGTAGATATTCGTTTTTATATCTTTTCCTGACCAGAATATGTATGATGGACAAATGTATTGGGGTCTTAAAATAGGTTGCTCTTTTGTGTGCATACTGATTGACAGGTAGTTTCCATTGGTATTTTAGTTCTCTATTTGATCTTGTTACTGCTTGTGTATGACTAGCTAGAATTAGTTTGCCTCCCAAAATCTTGTTTTTGGTGCCTTGAAAAACAAGAACAGAGGACATCCTTGGGGTTTTATTCACAGCTATGCAGTTCTTTATTTAGTTTAGCAATGCCAACCTAATAAATCTGAAAAAAAACCCTTCAAACAGCACAATGAGTGTCATATAAAGTTGCGGAACATCCAGAGCAATTGCATTATAAAGGAGTTAATGAGTAGATTATATTTCAGTGAAAGACCGCAATACGTCAAAATGAATATAAAAGTACTTGATATTGTTATCCCCTGTATTGGCGAGTAGAACCGGAGCAACTGCAAATCCAGCTCTTTTGTAATCCATCAGAAATTTACTTTTCCTGAGATTCTCCACTGGATTCCGACAACATTTTTCCCGGTGTTCTGCAACTGGCAATTCAAATCCAAATCCAGTCACTTCTGATCTCCTATTGGTTAAATTGTCGCCTATCTGTACTATCCTATTTAACATATCAACACTCAAATTTGCTTTTATCCCATTCAGATTTACCTTGTTGACATGAACACGAGGTCAGTTTAGAGCTTGTCTTCTGCATTCTTCGTTACGACACAACATATACACCCAAGAGCCTCCAGTAGCTCATTAAGCAAATATCAGCTCGCAAAACATCTCGCATCTAGTTCTTCTTGGGAAGGACTTGCTGCAATGATGAACAACCTCAACTTTTAAAGAATAGGATTTTTTTTATCGGAGGGTGCTTGTATTCAAGCAAAAGTGTAAATTCTAAAGGCGAATGTCAAAATCTTGACTGTTGCGGACAAATTTAACATCTAAAATTTCCTCAAAACAAATTTCTACGTTTGTCTCAATACTTTCAAACTCACTCCAAGTAATTATATCAATCTGAAATAACTAATAAATATGAAATTGTTGGGATTTTCAAATAAAGATGAGCTAGGACTTGGTAATAATCAAAATTATTTATTCATCTAAATCAATTTTGTTATGCCCAAAATATGACATGAGCTATATTAACATGTTGATTAATATACAAACCTACTTTTATCTTAAACTACTACTACTGCTGCTGCTGCTGTGATGGAATTCTTGGTGCTGTCAATGCAGCAAGAATCAGCAAACATCAAGTTGTGGAATGTGAACATTTCTTGAGCAGAAAGATGGCATGGCTGGAAGAGTTTTTTCCAAAGCTGGTCTTGATAATACCTCACTTCTGCAAGCTACCGACGATTTCATATCTAAACAGCCAAACATATGAACGTGGAAGGAGGGGTTTTACTAAATTGTTTGTTACGTTTAATCTTACAGTTCTTATTTTTTTGTGGCAGGTGACAGGTGAAAGTTCTGGACCGACAATGGGTGCAGATCTGACTCTGCTCTTGCGCAAAGCAAAGAATCGTAGAAATAAGATGCATGAGCAGTTTGTGTCGGTGGAGCATCTATTATATGCATACCTTTCAGATAACAGGTTTGGCCAGCAATTATTCCAAAACACCCTTGCTTACTTATTTTCTATGGAGTTAAGAATATCTGGACCATTTGTTTTTTATTCAGCTCCAATCTGGACGATGAATGTGTCTTTTCCGTTTTGGTCTTTTCTTTGCTGAACAATGTACTTGTTAATTTATGCCTAAACGTTTTGGTCAGGGTTAGCCTCAAGAACAGAGATTAAAGGCAGCCATTATGATTTCGCTTTATGACCCAAGTTAGTCTTTTGGTTTCCCTCATAATAAGTGCTGAATTGTTTTCTTGTTCAATAGAATAATGCAAACATATAAGAATTTGTGGTCCTAGATTTTGACTAATTTAGTTTGTTCGTAGAAAGTGGAGTTCTAAAGTATTAGTCGCACAAAATCGTGCTTCTTACACTCGTGCGTTTCCACTGAGTGCTAAAAGATTGTCTTCGTCATTTACAACTGTTGCTTCAATCATTTTTGTTCCTATTTTCTCATTCATTACTGCTGATATAATGAAGTTTGTCTATTACATATAGTTCCAGGAGGAAAATACAGGGCACTAGACAAATATGAAACTGACCTAACTGAGCTTGTTCGTCGTGGTCAATTGATCCCGTTATAGGCGGAGATGATGAAGTCGATCGATGCATCCACATACTATCTCGGAAAACAAAAAAATAACCCAGTTATCATTGGTGAGGCTGTTGTTGGAAAAACTGCCATAGACGAAGGGTAAATTCTTTATGAAAAATTGAACTCTTATGATATTTTCTTTGTAGTTATTTTATCATTGAGTGCGCCTTGTTGAGTTTATTACTTAAATTCATAGCCAAAGGTAAGGAAGATAAAAGAAATGATTTGAAACTTTAACGTTCTTAGAAAGACTTTCTTGACACATGCACATCCCAAAAGTCACTTATAAAATGCCTACTTTGATTAAGTTCATTATCTTGTTCATTTATGATAGATGCATTTATCTCCTTACATTTTAAAAATGGTCAGTTTCTTGATATTTTAGACCATTGGAAAGAAAGAGAATATCCTGGGAAGAAAGAATAAATGTCAAGTTCTGGTAAAGATTTAGCTGGTTGATACATGAATGAAATGTTCTAAAATCCAGAAATAATATGATTTTAGCTAGTTTTTTTTTTAAGAGTTCGAGTGGGTAGAGTTTTCAAAAACATATCTAATCCTTATTTTAATGTCTGATTTGGCACAAATTAATTACTCCGGTTGCTCCTTGATTATTCTGAATAATCATTGTACAGAAACCTCCCTGAGCTGAAGCAATTTATAATATTTAGAACACGGTAAATTTGTTGGCAGATGACTGTCCTAAAATGTGCTTGAAATTGTGAGAAGCATTAGCGCACTGGAGGGAGCCATTGTAAAAACTGTCTTAGCAGTACAATCCTAATAGTGAAGGGATCATATATGATGGAACAGAGCCAACACTCATATCTCACTTTTTAACACATTTAAACACATGAGACTATGGGAATATGAAAATATAGAGTACAGTCCTACTTGTATTTGGTACATTGAGAATCAGGTGAAAAGATTGGGAAATGGAAAGGGAGAAGTCATTTAAGCTTGACACAAGAATTAAGACTATTCAAACTGTTGTCAAATTTTCTAGGCCTATGGGGAAAGCTATCTATTAAAGGTAGGCGGGGAGAGCCTCAAGTGGTCATACATGTCCCAGAAAGTATCAAAATAAGTGTGTTATTGAATCCTTTGGCAGTGGAAACTCGAATTCTAAGACAAGTGTAACCGATAATGGTACAAATTTGAAATTCCCTTAGTCAGAAGTTGCTTAGTATAATTCTCCTTTCTCCTTGCTTAGTTAGGTCTTAGATTATCCACTTAAGTTATAGTCTATACTGTAAAAATTTGTATAACAAATTGATGTAAAAAATTAAAGGGTTAAATTATATCGTATAACAAACAATTAGAGATAGGTTCTTATAGATGAAGTGTCCATTTTCCAGATGACAGTGTGGTGTCCTGTCGACACGTGCGGCTAGGTTTTCTGAAGAGTCCAAGCATCATAGGTTTTAGATTGCAACACAGAATTAACTTTCTAAGTTGCCTGTATCAGATTTTACGTATTCCTGCAATAGAAGTTTCAACTTTGATGTATTTAATTCTTTGTAAGTGTTTCTGTTATCTTCCGCACGCCCCTCTTATCTATAGGGCATAGAGGATACAGAAGTAATTAGCTGCCAGAGTCAGTCACAATTATACCTACATATTCAAATATCACTGAACCCTTTTATAACCCATTCTTATGTTTGTTTTATTTTTACTTTTCACAAGTTGCCTACTTTCCCTGCTCGAAGATGACAATCATGGAGCGGACATCCTTTCTCTATGTCATGATAACAATATCACTGTATTGCATACTTTTGTATCTGCATGTTAGCTCAAAGAATTTTCAGTGGGGATGTTCCTCAATCTCTGCTGAACTGCAAGGATGTACTTACATATTCAAATACTCCCTTATCCTATGACTTAAATAATTGAATCATATAATAAGAACTTTATAGTAAAAGTAAATAACTAATTTCCATCACAAAAAATGCTTGATATTGTAGCTTAACTGGTGTTTTTATATATTTTTGATATGTCTTTCAGCTGGTTAATTCGTGATAAAAACTCAACCAACATAGATTATAGTGGAATGTCATTGATCGTGATGCTGAAAATTTGATCTATAATGGTCGAATGTAGCCTGATTACTAAATATAAGTATTTGATTGTCAGAGGTAGGAAGAAGTTATTGCAAATATTTATGTATTTTTAGTAAATTTTTAGTGAACTAGAAGAAGCAATTAGATCAAAAGATCTAGTGTTTCATTCTGTTTCCCTTTTCATCTCAATCTGGGGTTTTACTATCTTGTTTGTCATAGTTGTTCTCCCTGGATATGGGTTCATTGCTTGCTGGTGCTCAGTTCATGGGACAATTCGAGGAAAGGCTCAAAGACATTATAAAACAAGTCACAGCTTCAAATGGACATATTATTCTATTCATTGATGAGATACACACTGTGGTTGGTGCAGGTTCGTATTTGTTGAAGAAGCTGAAAAGATTCTTTCTGACTATCAAGGTTCTGGAAAATCCTTGGTGCGTGAAGAAGTGTCCGACCTTGATATTGCTGAAGTTGTAAGCAAGTGGACTAGCATACCGTTGTCAAACCTTCAGCAGTCTGAGAGGGACAAACTTCTTTTTCTGGAACAGGTTCTTCACAAGCGTGTTGTTGGTCAGGATATGGCAGTCAAATCAGTAGCTGATTCTATCAGGGGTTCTAGGGCTTGGACTTTCTGACCCTAACAGATTTTGGGACCGACCGGTGTTGGCAAGACTGAACTTGGAAAAGCCCTAGCTGGATACCTTTTTAATACAGAAAAGTCTCTTGTGCGGATTGATATGAGCGAGTATATGGAAAAACATACAGTTTCTCGCTTGGTTGGTGCCCCGCCTGGTTATTTTGGTTATGAAGAAGGTGGACAACTGACTGAAGTGGTTCGTCCAAGGCCGTATTCTGTTGTGCTTTTTGATGAAATTGAGAAGGCGCATCCTGATGTTTTCAACATTCTATTACAGCTGTTGGATGATGGAAGGATAACTGATTCCCATGGGAGAACTGTCAACTTCACCAACTGCGTGGTAATAATGACATCAAATATCGGGTCTCATTACATTCTTGGAACTCTCCGAAATACACATGATAGTAAGGATGCTATGTACAATTTGATGAAAAGAGTGATCGTTGAGTTGACTAGACAAACTTTCCGCCCAGAATTCTTGAACAGGATTGATGAATATATTGTTTTCCAAGCATTTGACTCACAGGACATATACAAAATTGTTGAGATTCAGGTAATAACTTGGCATCCTCATGATTGTTCTTGTGTTGTAATATCCGATAGTTACATAACAATCTTGAAATTCTAAACTTCTGGAGACGATCTTTTCAATTTTCTGTATATTAAATGCAATTTCACAATGACCTTAGTCCTTGATAAAGAGGAACTAGTTTTCCAAGTTTAATCTCTTTGGGGTGAAATACATTAGATTCATGTTCCTCTTTGAAATTCAGATCAATGCCCGTCAATATTGGCTTGTGTTACAATTAAGGGCCTCATCATTTCTCGCGTTGCATCCACTAAGCATGAGTCATCATCATAAAACAAATTGTATTGCCTTGCAAAAATGTCATCAATTATCACTTTGCTGCCCGTGCAAGACTTTGTGATCTGTTATTCGAATATCATCTAGGTTGTTTATAATGATATAATTCCAGATGAATCGTGTGAAGGACAGGCTAAAGCAGAAGAAGATGAATCTTGAATACACAAAGGAAGCCATCGAACATGTGGGGCAACTTGGTTTTGACATCAATTTTGGGGCCAGGCCAGTAAAGAGGGTGATACAACAAATGGTGGAGACTGAAGTTGCATCGATACACTTAAAAATGATATGTCGAGGAAGAAGACACAATCTTAATTGATGCAACCTTGTTGACGAGTGAAGATGTTCCAGGTCAGAATAGGTTAGTCATTAAGAAACAAGAGGGTAGCCGGAGTTTTGACGCCATGGTGGCGAACGGCTAATACTTTCTACTAATATAAGGTAGTACATGTTTGAAGATAATTTTCTGTTAATTCTCAGAGTACGGAACCCACATTTTGATGCTTATAATGGGGTTGTACATGAGTAGCAAATAATAGGTGCACAATTGACTGCGTTTTGTTTCCTGAAAGATCAAAACTCAAAAGAAAACAGACATGAAATCAAGTCGCAGGTTTGAATTTGTGGTGCAATGAGGAATATATATTTGTCTTATTTCTCCTACTAACTAGCAGTCTAATGTTCAACTTGATCTCTAAGTTTACAGCTTCAAGTAATAAAAATTTGATTGCTGACTTGAAATTGTTTGAATTTCTCTTACGCTTGTTATGTAATTTTAAATATTTAAGGTTTCTTTCAGGTAGTAAGCAAATCTATATCTGAATTCTGAACAATCAGACCCATAATTTACTATAGTTATTTTTAAGAAGCAAGTCATGATAGTGCGATGAAAGAATTCAAGTGTCCAGGATCGGTCCCAAGTTATGGGTTCAATCTCGTTCATCCCAGGTACTTCTAGGAACATATATTAATATATAAGCCTAATTATTAAAAAAACGCCAGTTTTAGAAGTTTTCACATGATGAACATTGACATCTCTCTTTTCAACATACATATAAATATTTGTTAAAAAATATCACTATTTCATGTATTGGTTTTTGTTTTTTTTTGAAAAAAATGTATTGATTTTTGGTAAGATATATGAAAAGTATCATATCAAATGAATTTTAGACTTAATTGCACTGTTCATACCTAAAGATTATTTTTTTGCACGGGAGGGGCTAAATTTTTATTTTCCCCAATTTGATGGCTAAATTTTTTTTAAACAACCAGCGTAATGGCTCCAGACTCTTTCCGTTATTTCTGCTGTTAAATTATAACGGGAGGAAGGGTAAAAGGGGTATTCAGTTTCTATCTCATCTACTTTCTCAATTTAAGAATTTTAAGCCCCTCATCTATCTTGATTGTAATTGATGGCTATGAAGTGTTATTGTGACAAATGGGTTGTGGAAGGGACTGCTAGGACCCAAATCAATGCGCGTAGGAGATTTTTGGGGTGTGTAGATGGTTACAATGGCCGTGGTTTCTTCATGTGGGTAGATGCTCCATTTGTCAATCGTAGTTTGGGTGTGATTAATGGGCTGTTGAGGAGGATTTGTGACAATGAAGAACAAGAGTGCTCGAACAAGGAAATGTTGAAGTTGATGGAGGAAGAAGTAGCAATGTGGAAGAAGGAAACAAGAAAGTGGAAGCTTATTAGTTTAGTTCTAGCTCTTTTGTTGTTTGTGTTTTGGTGTAAAAGATATGGTCATGTGGACCTTGAACATGATATGTAGATGAATTCTGATTGATGTTTGTAATGTACTCTGTAATTTGGTAGTTAATTTTAAGTAATATCCTCAATGCCTTGATCTTGAATGTTGACTTGTTAATAGGAAATGAAGTCATAAAATAACTCATAAAATTAGAAAACCAATTAGACACAAATGACAAATCATTGCATAAATCAAGTCATACAAACTGTCAATGTCATTACAACACTAATGTACTAAAAGATGGTTGACACTACCATTGAGTAACATGATTAAGTTGCCAAAGTTAACCCTTCTTGCTGCCTAACAAAATCAATTTCTACACTGAAATACAGAAATGGCAATGGTTTCAAATCTTCCATGGTGCCTTGTTAGCACCAGCATGCTTACTGATATTACATTTCAGATCATTGGCAATCTTCTTATGAAATGCATGAAAGCACCCCTATCTAGTGGTGGCCATTCGGGCGGTCCGTGCGGTCCGGGTCGGGCTGACTACGGGTCGAGCACGTTAATTTTGGACACTGAACCGGCACACTGGATAATCGGGCCGGGCCGAGCCGGGTTCAGATATGAAAAAAGGAAACCGTATTCGGCACTGTGACTCGCGAGCTCACGGGCTTGTGCGAGCCGTGCGGGCTTGTGCGAGCCGAGTCGCGCGGGTTGAACGAGCTGCTTGATTATTTTTTGATTTTTGGCTAAAATTTTAATTATTTATTACAAATATTTGTTTATTATTTTTTACCAAATTACTTTCATTTTAAATAAATTTTTAATTCTTAGTAACTTTCATTTTTTATTAACTAAATTACTTAATTCCTAATTTAATTATTACAATATAATATAAGTATGTATATGCTCCTATGTAGATGCCTGTTTGACTTCAAAAATAAAATATTAATTTTCACATTAATGTATCTTAACAATATGAAGGAATAAAAAGATACAGCAAACTATTATGATATGAAGCCCGCGAGCCAGGTGGGTTGTGCGGGCCGGTCCGTGCAGTTCCACTTGGCGTGCGGTTCATGTGCGGGCCGGTCCGGATCCGAATTTCAATTTTCTAATTCGTAACCAGCACTCCTGTTTTAACGAGTTGTGCGGGTTTGAACCGGCCCGATTCGGGCCGAATAAAATCGGGCTTCCGTACGAGCCGGTCCCGAGTGGGCTGTTCAAACCCGCCCAAGTGGCCACCTCTACCTATCCATTATTGTGCCCGGTAGTCTATACCAAAAGTCATAATACCCCTTTTTCCCCAGCTTCCTTCATCATTGCATTTAAATCTAACAGGCTTAATTCATCAACATTGCAAAAATCAAAATAATCTACACTACCACCAACATATAATTTAGGATCAGTCTTATCTCCCCACCATGGTGTAATTTGATTGTAAAATTATCAGGATCTGGAAAATAAAAAAAAAGTATAATATGAACTAACAGATTAAGCTACTTCTACAACTAAATAATTAACAAAATTATATCAGTACACATAATAGGCAAAAAAATTACAGAAACCCTAAAATCACTACCTTTTACAGTCACATATTATATGAAATTGAGCATAATAAACACATTATACCAATATAAACACACAACCATATTAATAACGACTATAAAATTAGCAAAACTCCTAATTTTTGTTACCACAATAGCAACCCCGAATCACATGCAAATGGGTTCTAGGCATACCTGAATACCGTGGATGTTCGTCTGGATCGTATATCTTCGCATCTTCCTTCAACCTCATAAACCAGCTCATCTTCGATTAATCAACAGCAAATAAGCAGCTTTGATTAGGGTTCTTGATCAGCTGAAAGTACCTTGCTACTGAAAAGGGTTTTAGAATTGGAAGGAAACGTAATATTTTGTGTAAAAACTTAAATTGACAAGTTTACCCCTCAATTCCAAACGGCGTTATGATCGAATTAACGGAAAGAGCTCGGAACCATTACGCTTGTTGTTCAAAAAAAATTTAGCCATCAAACTTGCCCCAACTATGATAAATATCATGTTTAAATTTTAATACATGTAACTGTGTATATATCTATATGTTTATGGTGAAAGATATTTCAAACTTTTGCATAAAATTTAGACTTAATTGTACTGTTCCTACGTGAAGATTAATTTTTTTGCACGGGACATCATTATGTTTCACTGACCTTGAAGAGTGTATTAGTTTAGTTAGCCCCAAGAGAGTTTTGTTGTGGCAGCACAAGAAAGAGAAGCAACACAAGAAAGTGAGGATCAGCATAACATTTTAATTTAATAATGTATAAAAAAATTTTGCAATGCCCCAGTCTAGTTTATACTGGAAGGCTTCAATCAAATGTTACAACTTACAAGATACAATATAAAAAATGATGACAATTGATATCCAATCACAGCTTAACCAGCTGCAATTGTGATTCAGAGTCCAGGCTAAAAAAATGCCAACTAGAACCATTGAAAGCTCCAAAATACTCATCTGAAACTGTAGCAATCTCAAATTCTTCAGCAAACCTGCTAACATGTAAGATATGCTTCCTGCTGGAAGTTATTGACGAGTTGCTGATAATACTACCATAATGTTGATACACCGAAAAGCCGTTACCAAGTAATGCCATTCTATTCAACATATCAACTCTCCAATTTGCCTGCAGCAGGTTGTCATACAATTCTGCTTCACAATGTGGCATGAAAAAGAGAGTCGGTCTCAGAGCTTGTCTTCTACCAAACTCGTTAACAGATAAAACAGAACAACCAAGAGCTTCTAAAACCCTTGATTCTGCCAACGATATAATTGGATCAAATACTTCAACTGTACCAATCCAACTGAACTTTCTTTTAATCAATATTGCAAGGCTAAGTTGCAGTCTTGGGGGTTCATAAGATTCAATGCTACCAATGCCATATATCACCATCTGCATGCTTGATTCAGAGCCCAAAATCTTGAGAAAGTTTTGCAATATATTAGGAGTCTCAATTTGAGTCAAGAATGTTTGGTAGAACTGAGAGTCTTCAAGTTTCTTTATATATGTTAGCATCTTCTGCATCAAATCCGACTCTCTTTTAGGGCTGTTTTCAACATCGGTAGGAAACCATTGTTTTGCTTGCTGCTGTTCTTCAGAAGATCTTAATTTCGGAATATTTTTCCTACGCTTATTTCGACGGGGCAAAACAACTGTCCAATCTTCCGTTGGGTTAGGAAGAGTTTGGGCAGAAGCTGCCATTACTCTAGTTTGTTGTCAGCTTTCTGCAAATGTTTTCCAAAATAATGAGGATATAAAAATAACAAAAAAATAAATAAATATCCCAGTGGAACTAAGAACATTCATCTCATCTGATATCCTTGGAAAGAGCCAAGCACTTGTGTCAGTGTATCAAACAGCAAACTTACTATTCTACTCCTCCATTAATAGACTTAGATGTTTACATTTTCAAAGGCTACTACTATTACCCTTAAATTATTTTAAGGCCACATGTAAGGCATAGGTAAGACGAAGCATGTAAAGTATGTAAATATGCACACACAATGGCTCCCAGTACGTCACTATAGTGGCGAGTCCCTGCTTCTTAGACCTGCTCGTTACTCTCCCTAGTTTCAAAGAACTTCTAGCCTCATGCTTTCATTAATAAACACAAAAATAACAGCGATGAAACGAAAAGGGCAAGTGAATGCAGCTTTCCATAAATCAGGAGATCTTACGTTAAGAGGGTAGGGTAGTGTACATGGGTAACTTAAAAACCAAATCTTTTGAATGCAAGTTAATGAAAATGCTGGGAGAGGAACAATGAAGTAAAGTCATCGGACATACACATGCTTTACACTCAACCTCAAAACCATGCTACTGTGTTTTAATTTAAGTCCGAAGTTATGCCCTTCCTGTACAATTGTCGTTAAACCCTAATAAAATGTTAGATTATGATCAAGCCTTAAGTTTCAAATTAAGCAATTAGAGGGTCATAAATTACGAGAAGCATTCATCGGGTAATTTGTTATGGTAAAGTAAAGGACTTTATTCACTTAATTAAATCAAGATCAATGGACCCGGAGCTATTCCTGTAATAGGGTCGCATTAAATGAAGATCAATGGTACATTAGCAAGTGAATATAAAATCAAGTTATGCGCGAATAAACAAAAAATTGTAGTATCAAAGCATACAACAAAGAAATGAACAATATTACAAGACTAATTACCCCCCCCCCCTCCTGACAATTGCAGAGATAAGCAAAGAGAAAGCAAGAGTAAATTTCAATGTCAACAATATAAATACACAGATTATACAGGGAAGAGAGAGAGGGAGAGAGGGAGAGAGAGAGAGGGAGAGAGGGAGAGAGAGAGAGAGAGAGAGAGAGAGAGAGAGAGAGAGAGAGAGATTGTACTGACCGGAGAAATTGGGGCGTGTGTTTGTACCAGCCCCAATTAAGACACGGCAGCAAGCACCTATACCAGATTATAAATGTTTGTTTTGCGATTCAAAATAAAAATAAACGTTTTTCTGTTACGGAATCACCGGAAAAATATAAGTTTAAACTATTTTAAATTGATTCGTTTCTGAACGGTAGATCTCCTGCAATACGTAAATACTAAATTAATTAAAATGATCCAAAATTATAAATTAAAAAAAATAATTTAATTTGAAACTATTTTAATTTTCTGAACGGTAGAACTCCTGCATGTCTATCGGTACATAATAGAAAAAATTAAAAAAAAAAAATTATAGAAGTCAAACTAAGTTTAATTTTATTATTAAAAATCTGAAATTAAATACCAATTAGCAAGCATTAGCTAAAACCTTCAAGTTCAACTTTGTGATAAATTTATTTCGGTTCCGTCAAGATTTGAGATAGATTTATTCGGATTCTGATTCAAACTCAAAATTTTAATCAATGGATATCTATTTATACCATTATGTTAAAAACGAAATAATGAAATTTTGGTTGGTAGTCGGTCTGGTCACCGCAATTATAATTATATTTAAAATAAAACACTTTCTTAAATATATAAATATTCATAAAAGGATTGTAATATGTCTAATGGTTTTCATTAAAACAAAAATAATATATAAAATTCACTCGGTCGGCCTAAACAAAATTATATTATTGATCTAATTCTAAATAAAAAATTAAAAAAGACTACACATAGTTAGCTGGATTTGAAAAATCGGGCTAAAATAAAATAATAAATATTATTGATCCCGCTAAAACTATTATATTAATGGACCGGACTATAACAAAAAAAAAATTGAAAGGAAATTCGTGGGGTCGATAATGTAATCAAACTAAAACAAAATAATACATATTATTCATTCAGTCTAAAATAAAATAATAATCACTCATACTAAAATAAAATTAAACAAAATTGTAAGTATAATTAGTTATATTTGGTTCATATAACGGGTCTCAAACTAACATAAATTTTTTGTCACATCAAATTTTATCATTGATTTGAGTTTAAATATATTAAACTAACATAAATCTGAATATAGTTAGTTGGATCTGACGGTTAACACACTAATGATAATTCATATATTATTGATCTCAGCTAAAATTTACCTTTTAATTAAATATAATAATCTTTCGTAAACACATCTATAAATATCAATAAAAATAAAAATATTAATCATTACATTATTTTTTGAAAACTGTAATATCACTAACTTATACACATATGTGTATATTAATAAATATTATCAAATAATATTATTAAAATTTCAAATAAATAAGTTTCATAACTTAAAATTTTAATTCAAATTAAATTAAAAAAATATATATAATATTAAAAATAATCCGTGCATCGCACGTGTTTTAGGTTAGTTTAAATTTGAAAAAGGTTCTAAACCGGGTTTATCCTTTAGAACACCCGCAACGCGGGTGCATTTCGAACATTGGGACTTGTAAAGTGGAGTCGGCCAGCTCTTTTTCTCATTTTAAGCGTTGGAGCAAATACATATGAAGTGGGCTGTCCCATTTCTTTACTTTTATATATTTTATTATTTCTTTTTAATCATTGCAGGTGTTATTGAATGTACATGCAGTCCTTTTTTTCTGTACAACAGCTAATTGTAATGTTCTTATTTATAGCGTTCAATTTTATAATGTTAACATTTAATTCTATAAATACTCATTTCTCCTATTCTATCATTCACATTCTTCACTTCCTAAACAAATTTAACTTTTATTTATTATCAAAATATGAATCCAAATAATCCTCCACCTTCAAATTCTCAAAATTCAACGCCTCAATTTCCATACCCATATCCAAATTCCTATTTTGCAAACCCGTAAAATTTTAATTTTAATTCTCAAAATCCGAATTCACCATACCAATTTTCATTTTTTTCAGAATTTTCATTTTCCATTTCCTCCGTTTTCAAATCCACAATTTGAAACTCAACAAACACCCACCAATAGTCAAAATTCTCCATGTGCACAAGTGCCGGCTTTTGGTCACGAAAACATTATCGATTTAAATGATGATTGCGAGGAAACTAAAAATATACGAGAAATTACCGGTCAGCGGAGGTAGGTTGAAGATAAACTCTTAATAAGTGCATGGTTGAATGTGTCAATTGATCCACTAGTCGGTACTGATCAAAAAGTCGAAGCATTTTGGGAGCGAATTCATCAATATTGTGAAGAAGATAATCCTTATATCATTAAAAGAGGAGTTGTGACAATGAAAAAAAGGTGGCAAAGAATAAATGAAGGTGCTCAGAAATTTGGTGCATGTTATGACGAGGCTCAGCGAAAAATCGGGAGCGGTTCAAACTTAGACAACATAATTGAGAAAGCTCACGAAGATCATTTAATTAATTACAAGAAAAAGTCTAACTCTGAGCTTCATTGGCGTGAGCTTCGTAAATATTTGATGATGTGCTACAAGGTCGTGCTCCAGAGGTAAATTTTACTATTAATGTAATAACTCGGATTTTTTAGACCTTGTAAAACGTTTAATGAATAGTAACCCTGACGGACGGGAAAAAATTTTGAGCCCACACTATGTAGTGCACGAGAAAAGGAGTTTTGGAGTTGATATTATGATTATACGTACCAAATGAGTGTATGTAAACGCTATTAGTTTTCGAAGAAAACGAACTTTGAAAAACGACCGTATTTACGACTCATCGAGGATTACGGGATCACAATATTATTACAAGATTAAAACCCTACGGGTTTATATTAAAGTATGATAATTCAAAATATAAGGAATAAATACGAAAGGAATTACGTCGCGAATCATTTACGGGTAAGTATTACGAAAACGCTTAAGCGACCGGCGAATGCATAAACGATTAAATAAACGTAACGCACTAACTAACCATGGTAAGAAAGTAACCATGATTACTTTATCAAATAGTGAGCTAAGCATAGGATGATCAAGCAAGCTAGCCAAATAGTGTGCTAAGGAAGCTAACACATGTAGTTTAGCTTGTAAGCTAGCAAGCTACTTGGATTTGTCCCCAAGATTTGCAACAAGGAATAAACCTAGAATGCTATACTAGGAAAAATAAAAATCAAGGGAAAGATATCACCACCCCATTTCCTAGAAGCAACCAAGAGAAGCAAGCATAACCCCCCCTTCATCTTTCCATTAAGCTTTTCAAGAAGAAAAGAGGAATTCAAATTCAAATCTCAAAATATAGCCATGGTAAAATCACCCCATTAATTCTCAAGCTTTCTAACAATCAAACTAAGGTAAGAAAATTCTTTCATCTCTTTTTATCAAAGTTTGATGGGTGAAATAAAATCAAGAAAGTCACTAGTGAATAGTATGAATAGTAACATCTCTTTGGTTTCTTGATTTCCATGGTGGTTTTAGGTTCTAAAAATCATACCAAGCACTTCCAAGACTCCACCATCCTCAAGAACACATCTCAAGCTTTCAAGAAAGGTAAAAATCTTTGGCCCAACTTTATTTAAGATTCATTTTTAAGATCCATTTAGTATGTAGTTATAAACCTAGTTTTAGAAGTGGTAGTGATGAAATCTTGATATTTAGTTAAGTAGATTTAAGGTTGATTGTTTTTACCTCAAGAACATGATATTCTTGAGAGGAGTTTGTGTGTTGATGATGAAATGATGATTGTTGGTGGTTGTGTTAAGAGTTAGGGCGTAAACGAAACCCCGATCATAACTTTAAGTTTCTGCAGAAAGTCCCGGAGATTTAAACTGTAGTTTCTTGAAAAATAACCCTTGTTTATGATACAAAATGTTATAAGGATCGTTTAGGCGCTTGAATCGCTTGATTCCGATTTACGGATCAAAAGTTATTGTCATTTTACTAAAAGTGATTTACGCGAAAAAAACTGCTACGAATTACGAACTTTGAAAATATAAAGGGTCGACTTAAAAGTGTTCATAAATCACAAAATTTTTACAGAGAGTAACATATTGAGTTTCCTAACTTCCATAAAAATTTTAAGTAAAAATAATGATTTTTTAGTTTTATAAAAATATCGGAGCCGAGATCGCGCGATTAGAAAACGTAGAATCCATAAGCGGAGCCGACGACGAAAATGAAAATGAACCTAAGATACTTAGAAGAATAAAGCGACCATGATGTGAATAATGACTTAAAGGAATAATAAGGGTAATACAAGCTGAGAGGGTGCATAATAAGTAGCACATGAGTACGAGTCGCCGTAAATTAGAACGGTACCTAACGAAGCGAATTGTGTTTATGGTTATAGATTTCCGAGCGGAACCTAGAGCATCCTCCACCTCAAGATACCCAGGAAAGTTTACGAACCCAACTCCATTTTACTGTTGTGTTGTCAAAGGATTGTTTTACTATCATTGCATAAATACCATACTTGCCATGATACGTAGTTGTTGAATTTTCGCATAATGTAGCGATGTTGTACGATAAGTATATATCATAAAATATTTAATTCCGCTTTAAGCATGACGTATGATTATAAGACCGAGAGTCGGTCAGGGTTTAAGATGAAAACCCGGGATTCATTCCGGTGATATTATAGGACGATTACAAGTCCATAATAGTACGTTTTAAAGGGACTTAACGCCCACTTACGAAACAATAAAAATACCTCGAACTTTTATTAAAACGATTTTCCAACGATCATATTACCTCAACTATATTTTATTGTTCGAATAATAAATACTATATACCTATACCTTTATTACGGGAGAAGTATACTCCAACGATCATGTATTTCAAACCCGATTATACATAAAAGATTATTAACTACGTAGATATAAACTAGTTGAGGAATATTATTTTAAATATTCTTTTAGAGAGTAAACTCATTCGAGATTTATTTATTTATCGACTATTATTTAATTAATTATTATTCATAAGGGGTTTATTATCGTAGGTAACCCGCAGCTGCTACCCTTCGGGTGCGCACTGGGTAAACCCTGCGGGTTCACGTAATAGCCTGCAAACCACGTGAACCAAGGTAAACCGCATTTAAGCGACAGCCTCTGGCTCAGGAGGCATAATCATAAAAAAATAATAAAAAAAATAAAGGGTTTATTATTGATTTAAAAATCATAGATCCTGATTTAAAATATACTTACTGATTTCAGAATATCATTCGAATAATTTCAGATCGTCGGTGAATATTATCACGACTTATTTAATATTTTGAATATAGTTTCAAGGAGAAACTTTTCACCCTTATTTAATTATCTGTTGACAACGGTCAACTCACATCCTTAGTACTTCCTCCGAAAATATTGGAAGTACGTATATACATATATACACTTATATCTTAGTGAGATAAGCTGTTTCTATCAACAAGCAAAACGCTTGGGGAACTTCGATGTGGTTCGAGTTCTCGAGATTGATAGAATTCTTTTAAAGGACAAGGGAGGGGTAGACTCTGGTACTATGTGTGCTAGATGGACTACCAAAGGTACCGCAGGCGAAGGTACTCTGTGTACTCAGGAACTTGTGAAGTATGTGTATACCCAAAAATGGGACACGTAGCCCGAATGCGGAAAGGGTGATAACCAGGATACGAATGTGTCGTCTTTCTACTAGTAGAAAAGGTTACTATTATTGTATTACGACTGATCATCGTATACGGTGGCTCCAACGAGTGTCCTAATTTCTTCCAATTAGAATTGTGATGCAATACCGTAACCCAAGCCTAGGTGCTGGATTTCCTATTAAGGTATTCGCAGGATAATAAAATCCCCCTAAAGAACTGTTTTCATAAGAAGGTGTGTATCACCAAAGGAAAACTATTTTCGAATAAAACATAATTATCATATATGATGTTTTACGTAGGTTATCATACAATCATTTTCATACTGTACATTATTATGCTGGGCATTATAGCTCACACTTATTTTCTTAAATTGACACAACATAACAGTGAATCAAGATGCCTGCCATGAGAACCACAGCTAGGAAACGGGTAGGAAATGGTCAGCTGTTCCATAGACTGTTTGGTGTTGTACCACAGGTAGTTCGAATAAGCTGGATTAGTTTTCAGTTGTTTTTAGTTCGGATTATTTATAAGTATGACATATGTAAGGTAATAAACAAGAAGCGTATATTTGGCCGGCGGACCAGCCTTACTTAAAGGTTACTCCCCGGTAAGACTTAATCATTTTTGTGTTGTAAATACTCTAGTCATGAATGGTTCGTTTCCAAGACAATAACATGTAAGTGTGTTTGTGTGTGATAAGTGTGGGGTCGTGAAGCGTGAGTATTTATATATTGTGGTGTAAGTTGTGTGGTTGTAGTAGTTTAGAAAGCGTGGTCTCCGAGATTCTTGACCCCGGATTTTGGGGCGCCACAGAAATGGTATCAGAGCCTTAGGTTATCAAATCTTGAAAACGATAGGACATAAAATATGTAGGCATAGGAATAATAAAATAATCAATTAGAACTCAAGTCGAGTTCGTCGCGGGCTACACGGGTAGTCTTGACAGTGTTACCTGTTAGATATATTTAATAATGTCATGGTTAATATGATTTATGTTTAGTTTTCAGATCTTACTTAAATAGGATAAATCAGTACTTACTGGAAGTCAGGACTTAAGGATATCAGTACTTATATTATCAGGAGATAATCATCAGAAGATGGATATCAGAACTTAAGTGCTGAAGGATGTTCAGATAAGGACAGTAGCTGATTAAAGGAAAGAAGATCGAGATAAACATAAGAAGAGATATGCATGAAGAAGGAATTTTATGAAGAATAGAATACTTGGAAGAAAAGATATCTGATTGATATATTTTAGGAAGCAGAATTATATTCCATATCAATTAGCGATTATCTTGTAACTGTGTAGTATATAAACACAGACATAGGGTTTACACTATAAGTGTTATTATATTCGAGAAGATTATTCATTGTAACCCTAGCAGCTCTCGTGATATTTGTTCATCATTGAGAGATAACAGTTCCATACTGTAACAGAGTTTATTGTTTCAATAAAGTTTGTTTTCTGTTACTTGAGATATTAAAGTTCGATTTGATTGTACTTTACACTGTATTCACCCCCTCTACAGTGTGTGTGACCTAACAAGTGGTATCAGAGCCTATCTGTTAACGCACATACAGTTTAAGATCCAAACACAATCATGTCTGACACAGAAACTCCAACTAAGCCTACCAAAACTGAAGAACCACCAAAGACACAAATTCAAAGTCGGTATGAGACCATCAGAGTTCCCATACTGAGACCATCTAAATATCCCATATGGAAGGTAAGGATGACCATGTTCCTGGAAGCAACAGATCTAGAATATCTTGATAGAATCAAGGAAGGGACTCACAAACCAACCAAGCTCATTGTTACAGTTGCAGGTGAAGCAGCAAAGACCGTACCAAAGGAGAAGAGTGATTATACTGCTGAAGATATCGCATCAATTGCTAAGGATGCTAAGGTACGACACTTACTGCATAGTGCCATTGATAATGTAATGTCAAACAGGGTAATTAACTGCAAGACTGCTAAGGAGATATGGGATGCTCTGGAAACAAGGTGTCAGGGAACTGATACAATTAAGAAGAACATGAAGACAATACTCACTCAAGAGTATGAACACTTTGACTCAAAGGCAAATGAGTCATTGACTGATTTATATGATAGATTTGTCAAACTCTTGAATGATTTGTCATTGGTTGATAAGGAGTATGATCTTGAAGATTCATACCTTAAATTTCTGTTAGCTCTTCCTGAATGCTGGGATTTGAAGGCAACAACAATAAGAGACAACTACAATTTTGATGAAACAACTCTTGATAAAATTTATGGAATGCTCAAGACTCATGAACTTGAGATGGAACAAAGAAGCAAGAGGAAAGGAGGAAAGTCAAGGACAGTTGCTCTTAAGGCTTAAGAAGAATCCCCCAAGGCAGCTACCTCAAGGAAAGACAAGGGTAAAGCTCTTCTCACAAAGTCTGATACTGTGTCATCAAGTTCTGAAAGTGATGATGACTCAGATTCTGAAAGCTTGCCTGAGACTGATGCTGATGAGGAAATGATGAAGCTGTGTGCTCTTATGGTGAAAGGGATCACAAAGATTGTATACAGGAAGTTCAGGAAGGGAAAGAAGTTTTCCAGGAAAGGCACAAGTTCTGATAAGAAGAATTTCAGAAGATCTGAGGGCAGAGGAGGAAAGTCTGATAGAGGATATTATACCAATGTCAAATGCTATAACTATAGTGAGAAAGGCCACATATCTCCTGATTACAATAAAGTGAAGGGTGACAAAGGCAAGGCTCTTGTCACAAAGAAGAAAAGCTGGACAGACACCTCAGACTCTGAAAGTGAGGAGAACTATGCTTTAATGGTAAATGCAGATAAAGAAAGTGCTGAGAGCAGTTCTGAAGCTGCTGAAACAAAGGTACCTCAGACTACTTATGCTTTTCATACTGATGATATTAATGAGTTGAGAAGATATCTTTAAACTATGTTTGTTAGTTATAGAGATCAAACTTTAACATGTGAAAGATTAACTTCTGAAAATCTTGCTTTTAAGAAAAGAAATGATTTCTTAGAAAAAGAGTTAGTTATGTTCCATCAAACTCAGAAGGATAGAGATGATGCTTTTTATGTTAGGGATGAAGTGCTAAAAATGAATGAATCTCTAAAAACTGAGTTAGAAAAGGAAAGAGAGATTATCAGGACTTGGACTAACTCTGGCAGAACAACTCAAAATTTGCTAAGTAGTGAAAATTGGAAAGAGGGCTTAGGTTATGGAGAGGATAAGAATAAAGGAACTGTAGAAATTAAGCATGTTGTTAAGCAAAAGCCAAAGTTAAAACCTGTTAAGTTTGTAACTATAAAGTCTGATAATGAGAAATCAGAAGTTTAAGAGGAATTAACTTCTGACAAACTAAAACAGAAAAAGACAGCTGAAGTAAACATAGGCTTAATGACTAAGAACTAGCTTAAGCATAAGCTAAAAGATGTGAAGAATGCAAACAAGGTAAAATCACCTAGGAAAAATAGGAATGGAGAGGAAGGTGTGAATAAAAGCAATAATTATAAGCATGTTCCTGAAGCTCCTAGGAAAACGTGTCATAACTGTGGAAGTTCTAACCATCTGGCTTCCTTTTGCAGGAAGAATAAGAACATAAACTCCTTACCTTCAAAATCAGGAGTTAAGAGTCAGTCTGTTAGATATAAACCACAAAATCCTTGTTTTCATTGTGGTAGTTTATGGAATTCCATTTATACTTGTAAGGAATATCATAGTTTGTACTATAATTATTATCAAATAAAACCTTCTTTGAAGAAAGTTTCCATTGTTCCTTATAGTGTAAATTCTGATTCAAAGTCTGATAGTGTAAGTTCTGATAAAAATGTTAACATAAACTCTGATGCTTAATCCGCTGCAAATGTTAACAAACTTGATAAGGCCAAAGGATCCAAGCAAGTCTGGGTCCTTAAAACTAATCATTAGTGGTCTTTATGATTGCAGGTCAACACGAAAAATATTCTAGTTCTGGACAGTGGATGTTCAGGACATATGACTGGAAATAAGGCCCTGCTATCAGACTTTGTGGAGAAAGCTAGCCCAAGTGTTTCTTATGGAGATGACAACATTGGAAAAACATTGGGATATGGCAATATCAATCTTGGGAATGTCATCATTAAAGAAGTAGCTCTGGTCTCAGGACTTAAACATAATCTGCTGAGTATAAGTCATATCTGTGACAGAGGTTATCATGTTGATTTCTTTGAAGAACACTGTGAAGTTGTGAGTAAATCTAAAGGCAAAGTTGTTCTGAAAGGATACAGGCGTGGTAACATTTATGAAGATAAGCTTTCAACAAGTACTGATGGTTCTGCAATCTATCTGATGAGTAGAGCATCAATTGAAGAAAGCTGGAATTGGCACAAGAAACTCTTTCATTTAAATTTCAACAATATAAATGAACTAGTCAAGAAAGATCTTGTGAGAGGACTGCCAAAGTCAGTATTTGCTCCTGATGGCCTTTGTGATTCTTGTCAGAAGGCCAAACAAAGAAAATCTTCATTCAAGAGCAAGACTGAATCATCAATTCTTAAGCCTTATCATCTACTACATGTTGATCTATTTGGTCCAGTGAATGTCATGTCTATTGCAAAGAAGAAATATGCGTTGGTCATAGTGGATGAGTTCACCAGATACACATGGGTGTATTTCTTGCACACAAAAAGTGAAACTGCATCTATCTTGATTGATCATGTCAAACATCTGGATAAATTGGTCAAAGATTCTGTGAAAACCATAAGGAGTGATAATGGCACTGAGTTCAAGAATTTGATAATGGAAGAGTTCTGCAAAAACCATGGAATTAAGCAGGAATTTTCTGCTCCTGGAACTCCACAGCAAAATGGAGTTTTTGAAAGGAAGAATAGAACTCTCATTGAAGCTGCACGTACAATGCTTGAAGAAGCAAAGCTACTAACCTATTTTTGGGCTGAAGCTGTGCAGACTGCTTGTTTCACTCAGAATGCAACACTCATTAACAAGCATGGAAAGACACCATATGAGATGGTGAAGAAAAAGAAGCCAAATATGAAGTATTTTTATGTATTTGGATGCAAGTATTTTGTTCTTAAGACTCATCCTGAACAGCTATCCAAATTTGATCTAAAAGCTGATGAAGGAATTTTTGTTGGATATCCAATTTCCACAAAAGCCTTCAGACTCTATAATTTGAGAACAAGAGTGGTCATGGAATCTATCAATGTCTCCTTTGATGACAAGAAGATTACTGAACTTGAAGATTTTGTTGATCATGATCAGCTGAGATTTGAAAATGAAGACAAATTCTGATACTGAAAATCCTGACAATCTAAGTCCTGATAATGCCAACTCTGATGGATTAAACTCTGATGATATTGAAACTGTGGTGACTACGTCAAAGAAAGATGCACCTATGCAGGGGGAGCATACTCAAGATCTTACCACATCTCAAGAAGCATCAGAACATACATCTGGCTCTTCAAGTTCTGATTCGTCAAGTTCCGATAAGCCAAGTTCTGATAGTTCTGAAAATCTAAATTCTGAAGAATCCAACTCAGAGAGTATAGTTTCAGGGGGAGCATCAGAAAATGAAGTTGAAGACAGCATAGATCATGGGGGAGCATCCAGTTCTAGAGAAAACTTTACATCTGCAAGGAAGTGGACTAAATCACATACACCTGATTCTAGAACAGGTACTTTAAACGAATGTCTTTACAATTCTTTTCTCTCTCAGACTGAGCCAAAGAAAATGGAAGAAGCTCTTCAAGATGCTGATTGGGTGCAAGCAATGCAGGAAGAGTTAAATGAATTTGAAAGAAACAAAGTGTGGACCCTAGTGCCAAGACCAAATAATAGATCTGTTGTTGGTACAAAATGGGTATTTAGAAACAAAATTGACAGTGATGGCATAATTACAAGGAATAAGGCAAGGCTGGTTGCAAAAGGATATTCTCAACATGAGGGAATTGATTATGATGAAACATTTGCACCAGTTGCTAGGTTAGAAGCCATAAGAATATTTTTGGCTTATGCTGCTCACAAAAAGTTTACTGTCTTTCAAATGGATGTGAAAAGTGCTTTTCTCAATGGAGAATTGGAGGAGGAAGTTTATGTTGAACAACCTCCAGGCTTTGTAGATTCCAAACATCCAGATTATGTCTACAGGCTTGATAAAGCACTTTATGGACTTAAGCAAGCTCCCAGAGCATGGTATGAGACTTTAGCTCAGTTTCTTCTGGAAAGTGGATTTAACAGAGGAACTATAGACAAAACACTGTTCTACCTCAACCATGGAAAGGACTTACTTCTGGTCCAGATTTATGTTGATGATATCATTTTTAGGTCTACAAATGACAGACTTTGCAAGAAGTTTGCCAAACTGATGCAGTCAAGGTATCAGATGAGTATGATGAGGGAACTTAGCTATTTTCTGGGCCTTCAAGTCAAGCAGAATGAAGAAGGCACTTTTATTTGTCAAACTAAGTACACCCGAAACTTGCTGAAAAAATTTGGAATGCAAGATTGTTCAAGTGCATCCACTCCCATGGCCACTGCAACAAAACTGGATAAGGATACTGGTAAATCAGTAGAAATTACTGATTACAGAGGTATGATTGGCTCTCTACTCTATCTAACTGCTAGTAGACCTGATATCATGTATGCTACCTGTCTTTGTGCAAGATTTCAAGCAGATCCAAGAGAACCTCACTTAACAGCTGTGAAAAAAAATTTCAAGTATCTTAAGAGAACAGCTGATCTGGGATTGTGGTATCCCAGAGAATCAGATTTTAAACTAATATGTTACTCAGATGCAGATTTTGTAGGTTGCAAAATTGACAGGAAAAGCACAAGTGGAAGCTGCCAATTTCTTGGAGGCAGATTGGTTTCTTGGTTTAGCAAGAAATAAAAGTCAATTTCCACATCAACTGCAGAAGCAGAATATATTGCTGCAGGAAGCTGTTGTGCACAGATTCTTTGGATGAAGAATCAGTTACTGGATTATGGGTTAACATATTTCAAAATCCCTATTTACTGTGATAATCAAAGTGCTATTGCTATGACAGGTAATCCAGTTCAACACTCTATGACAAAGCACATCAGTATCAGGTACCACTTCATCAGGGAACATGTGGATGAAGGTACAGTGGAATTGCACTTTGTTCCAACAGATCAACAACTAGCAGATATCTTCACAAAACCATTGTGTGAAGCTACTTTTACAAGATTGGTAAATGAACTTGGAATGGTTTCAGGTTCTTTCTCTAAATCTGCTTAGTTTTGTTCTGATACATCAGACTTTATGATCAGTATTTACAGAATTTAATCTCTTTGTGTATTCTGTGCTTAATTGAAAAATGTGTTTAAGTACTGATTGTTGTCTGATAAATGTTTCTAAACTCTGATAGTGATATGTCTGTTTAGGTAACTATTCAATCATATGAGGATAACTGTGCTAGATGCTGACCTAGTAGTCTTCAATAAACAAGGGATCCCATGTAAGAAGTAATTATTACTGTGGAAATCTATTGACACAAGCAAATTCTGATAATTGAGCTTAGTTGAGTTTACTTGGTCTATCTTATTACTAAGTCACAAACTAGAATATTGTTTCTCATCTGTTAAGTTCTGATGCTAGTAAATCTGTTGAATGTACTAAGTGCTGGTAAACCTCTCTTATCAAAAGAAAAAGAAAATAATCATGGATTAAAATCAGGTACTCCTTTGAGATCTAGAGTAAAAATGTGGAAGGGACGACCCAAGTGCATTGCTGGTATTAAGTAAATATGCATTAGAAAAGCAAAATATTTTCTTGGTGACTTTTCACACTCTATGATTACTAGAGAAATACTCTGATAATAGCATAAATTCCGATAAGCGGTCATGACTCACTTACACTGAGAAGCCACTGTAAAATGGAATTTAAAAAGATGCACAAAATTAGCACAAAATATTTGAGGTAGACTCAAGCATAAACTCATTCAACAGTAGGTTTCAGAATAATGACAGCTCTTTAGCAAAGTTTTAATTATGCCTTCTTTCTAAGATGTACTGAAGTGAATCAAACTTTACTCCTTGTCTGATATTTAGCTTAATGCACACACTAACCACTCCATATGAATGATGAAAATCACTGTGATGATCTATGTTGTTTTAGATGAACAGTCATTGTGTCACATTGCACAAATTCTGAGGACAAGTTCTGATTGCATGTTCTGATGATTAAGTTCTGAAGAATATAAATCAGAATTTTTGTGAGGACTTACTAAAATAGGCATTCCTTTTTCGAGTTAAGAAATTATGTTCTGATGACTGTTAAGTTATGATATAAGTCTAAGTTCTGATATTACAGTCTGATTCTTTACTTGACTTATTTGTTGATAAAATTTGACAACAGTCTCAGTTTAAACCAGAATATGTTGAAGTGGAAGATTAATAGTCACTATAGTTAGGGATAGTGGTACTCGTACATGAACAATCAACTTTTACTTGCTTCTTGTGCGCATTAAACCATGTTTTCTCTTTCCAATGAATGTTTTTCTTTTTCCAAGTCTGAGGAGACGAGGTAGAATTAATTCTACCTGTCAGCATTAAATTTCTTTGCATCTTCTGGCATTCTCTTGCCTATATAAGTAACCACTTCACATCAGCTTTCCCATCAAATCTTTTATCATAAACTCACCTTCATAATCTTTATATCAAAAACATCATGGTCAATTACAATATGTTTTTAAACTATGAAACATTCAACAAGGAGCTGAGCTGTGCCGATTGGCAGTAGGAATGGCACGTCACTGCCATTCCTGATGAGATATGGGACTCAGTTCCCCAGGAGGTACTCACCCACCTCCTGTTCTTCTACATGGACTACCATCGCCATCTGGAGGGATTGGAGGAGGAAAGGCTGGAAGCTCTCCGCCAGCAAGAGCGAATCATTTGACTCGCTATTCTGTTTGTCGAGAGTAGGAAGAAGAAATGATTTATTTTCTTCTTCATGTTTTTTTTCATCATCAGCCTTGCCCTGCTTCTTGAGCTAGGACAAAGGCTGTTGACGTTAGGTTTAGCAGCTTAGGGCAATCTTGTAAAAAGTTCTGATGTAATTTAAATTTCATGAATGTATTCTCTTGATATATTAATGAAATTTGTTTTTGTTTCAAGATCTTGTCTCTGAGATATTTTGTAATGCATTGATAAATCCTGATACATATTCATATTCTGATGACCATATAAATTCTGTTTTAACTTAAGTTCTGATTTTACTTTATCAGTACTTGCTCATCTGATTTATTATGGTCATTTTCACTCGAATTTTTTTTCAAAATACTGATGTTGTAGTGAAAAATAATAAAATAAGTGGGAACAGTTTCAATTTTGAATTAAAACTGATTCACCTTGATTAATGGAATAATTGGGTAAGTGGAACGGTTTTTTCCTTGAAAAACTGCAAGTGGGTAAGTAATGATTACTGTTTTCTCGTGCCCATTAACTATTCGTTTTTACTGCATGTCTGGCAGGTGTCCAACGGTTACATGCTTTTTCAAAAGTATAAGTAAGACAGAGAGAGGATTTTTTAATCTTTTATTTCCTTTCATACTTTTTCTCTCTATTTGCTTTTACTCTCTTTCTTCTTCTAACGTTGGTTTTTCATATAGACATTCTATCAACCACCTAACTGGCACTTATAAATCTCGATTAATTTCATGGCACCTAAGGATTTAATCATTGATGGAGCTAAATTTGTTCCAAACAGCTATGCTGCAATTCTTGATAATGCTGAAGCTCCGTCTGAATTGCATTTTGTGCAAGATCTTCTTGCACACAGTGAAATCGGGTATGCATTGACCCAACCTTCAGTCTTCTCAAGCCAACAAGTTCTGACACTTTGGAGGACTGGAAACTTTGATAATGGTGGTCAAACTGGTACTCCTAGTATTGTTTTCGAAGTGGGTGATTCTCCATATGCAGTCACTCCTGGTACAATACGCAAGGCTCTACATCTCCCAGAAGGATGTACTTTTTCAATTCCAGAGGAATCAGCTTTTCAGGAGTTAATGGCCAGTTTGGGGTATGAACAGAGTTTGGCAAAGCTTGGGCAGTTGAAACGGGCTCATATCAGAAGGGAATGGAGCTTCTTCTTCGACTGCATCACTAAAGCTTTTGGGAACATGTGTTCGAATTTTGATGCCATCCCCATAATGAGTCAGCACATCGGGTATGACATTATAAACCAAACTCATTTTGATTTTGCAACGGCTATAATAGGTTTTATTGGGGATAGGATGACAGAGGATAGGAATGTTGTTTACTTTGCTAGATTCTGTCAACTTATATATACTTTTTGTACTGATGAACCTCGACTAACCAGTACCTTAACTCCACCTTTCAAAGTTGCAAAACGTTACTTTAATGACCTGGTAAATGCTGACACTAAGAAACAAGTGATTAGACCTTTACAGATTCCTCAGTCTGTAAAATAAATCTTAGTAAATGCTGATCCTGATTCCTATAGATCTGTTTATCCTGATGTTCAACCAACAACCACCTCCCAAATATCACAACAACCATCAGAACATACCACTCATACTACTCAACCAACCCTCAGGCAGTATATCAAGTCATATCTCTCCACTTCACAGACAGTTCAACCCTCATCCTCAGCACCTACTGTGAAGCCTTCATTTTCCAAGCCTAAGAGGATAAAGACTGTTCCTCAAACACCTCAAAAGAGAAGGAGGATTTCTTTGAGAGATGAGTCTGACAGTGAGGAACAGGTTTCTACATCAGAACCTGTTCTCAAAGAAGCTGAGACAGTGACTTCTCAGAAGGATTCTGGAATTGGGGGATTTAGGCTTCTCAAGAGGCTTAGAAGAATGACTGTTCCTGACACTCCCAAGGAATCCATATCTACAAAGAGATACAAGAAATAGAGGGCAAAAAGGCCAGTTTCAGATGATGAAGAAGCAGCAGCTAAGGAAGGAGATCAGGAATCTCTGATCTCACAAGAAAATGAATTTGTTAAAGTCACTTCTTCTTCATCAACTCCATCTCAGGAAGCTGTTCCTGACAAGGCTAACACACCATCTGTGTCTCCTATTCGAACATCTGTATCTCCTATTGTTCCAGGCACAAGTACTGAAATTGATGTTCAGAACCTGGTTGTGTCTGAAGTAATTCTCGTAGAAGCTCCAACAACAACTAATCCATCAACAACACCTGTTACTGATGCTGCTCAAAATCCAGACTTCTCTTCTACACCTTCTCTGCATCTAGATGCTGATGATCAGAATATAGGTGAGCATCAGGATATGGCTGTTGATCAGAACTTAGAACCAGATCAGCAATTAGAGGATGCTGAGGCTTCCATTGCTACTCACACTATTGTTTTATTAGAAGATACTGATTCTGTAAGTTCTGATACTGCAAATGCTGGAGATACTGGTGATGTTGCTCCAAATACATATGCTGATGAAGCAGGTCTTTCAGGACATGCTCCTCAACAAACTATTCTTAAATCTGAACTTGTTAAGAAGTTTGTTACCAGAGAAGCACCAGTGCCTTGGAGTGAAACTCCTGCAGGACAGGAGTGGACTAAGGAATGGAACTCAGTTTCCTGTGTTCCATCTGTAAAGCATCTGGCTGAGCACTTGACAAAAGCTGATGAAATGTTAAATTCTGATGATTTCAAAACCCAGCTTAGAGTCACTGCATTGAGTACTAAACATCTACAAGGTCTCCATTCAACTACTCATGCAGAGCTACACAAGATTCAGGAAGAATTCATCAAACAGGACCAAATTCAGAAAATTGACAACAAAAAGTTCTTCCAACCTACCTTTGACAGGACTGCTTATATTGAGAAGACTCAAGAGAAACAACAAGCCCATATTGATGATATTCTGCAAAATCAAGCTTCTCAGCAATCTCAACTTACTGAAATCCAAGCCTCAGTGGAATTGCTTGTCTCTCTTCTACTACCTGCTGATGCCAAAAAGGGGGAGAAAGTAATTAAGTCCAAATGCAAGACTGACAAGACACTGAAAGGGAAGGATGATGAAAATGATGATCAAGGAAACTCTGGAATGGGTAGAGGTCATAGTCAAGGTAGAGGTTTCTCATCAAGAAAAGCTGAAATCACAAGTCACAGGACAAGTTCAGATACTGGAAAAAGAATTAGTTCTGCTACTGGTAAAAGGATAAGTTCTGATGAACTTTTAGATCTTGATGAAGAAATGTCAAGACAGTTATTTCTTCAGGAAAATCCAGGAATGGACTTGGAGAGTTTAATGGAAGAAGAAGCCAGACTTAAATCAGAAAAAGTCATATCTAAATCTAAAGCTTCTGGTAAAAAGACACTTCCAAAACTCAAAGGCATTGTGATAAAAGAAAGGACAAATACTGAAGCAACATTGGTTAAATTACAACCACCTATAGATCTAAAATCCAAGGGTAAAGAAAAGGTTGGTAAACCTATCAAGGTTTATGTGCCTCCTGAGAATGAAGAAATCACTGATGAAAATGATGATCTTGCTCTGACTTCAAGAAAAGTTCTTAAAACAACCTCTGACATGGCTCAAGTTGTTCAGAGTCAAGAGACAGTAAGTTCTGATATTCCAAAGAAGCAAGTAACCTCCGACATAGCTCAAGTTAACTTGATATCAGAAGTTAGACCAAAGACACTCCTACCAGGATTCACTAAAGCAAAACAGACTCAACCTTTGAAGACTGCTGCAAGTGGTTTTGAAGCAAGAATAGTTACTGGAAAGGAAGCAAGAGATAAAACTGGATTGGGAAGTGCTGATGAAAGAAGAATACAGAACACTACCAATGATCCAACTTCCTTGAGTGAACCAGGTATTGGAGCAACTCCTGAGAGATTGAATCAACTGGAATCTGTACAAATGGTTTACCATACCTACTTGAAAGAACACATCTTGTTGTACTTCATGACAGATGGTAGGGTTTATCATATAAGGCAAAATGCCATTCCATTGAAATATTTTGAAGAATTGGAGCATGTACTATTCTTACTTCAAGTGGATGACAGATTGACAGGAAGTGCTGCAAACTATTTGAAGGATCAGATTCAGAGACAGAAAAGGGTTTATTCTGTTAAGTCTGACAGCACATATGTTCCAAAGTACAGAGATCACAAGAGTGATATAGTTGAAATGAAGCCCAATACTGCTAAGATTATAACTACCTTTCTGGGTTACAGGGCTGTGGAATTCAATCTTGAGTCTGATAAAGCTTATTTGATCAGACTGGATCAGGATATAAGAAAAGCAAAGATTAATGATCTCAGGGCTGCAATCTTTCAAATTGGTGAAGATAATGCAGAGCTTAAAGATGCTAAAAGGAGGATGATTGATGAACTTAGATATGCTGAGAGATGTTTGTTGAAGAACTATCTCAGAAAAACTCCTGACATCAGAGAGATCAGAAGATGAAGCCAAGTCAAGATCTACAACTGATTAAATTCTGATATTTGTACAGACTGAAGCTGTTATCAGAAGTTAAATATTGGTAAAGCTTTAAGGACTGTAAGTTGTAGTTATCTAGTCTAATTCTCATGCATTTGTACTTAATGTTTTTGACATCATCAAATATCTGTTAAACTTGTATATTATGCTAATTTACAAGTTGGGGGAGATTGTTAGATATATTTGATAATGTCATGGTTAATATGATTTATGTTTAGTTTTCAGATCTTACTTAAACAGGATAAATCAGTACTTACTGGAAGTCAGGACTTAAGGATATCAGTACTTATATTATCAGGAGATAATCATCAGAAGATGGATATCAGAACTTAAGTGTTGAAGGATGTTCAGATAAGGACAGTAGCTGATTAAAGGAAAGAAGATCGAGATAAACATAAGAAGAGATATGCATGAAGAAGGAATTTTATGAGGAATAGAATACTTGGAAGAAAAGATATCTGATTGATATATTTTAGGAAGCAGAATTATATTCCATATCAATTAGCGATTATCTTGTAACTGTGTAGTATATAAACACAGACATAGGGTTTACACTATAAGTGTTATTATATTCAAGAAGATTATTCATTGTAACCCTAGCAGCTCTCGTGATATTTGTTCATCACTGAGAGGTAACAGTTCCATACTGTAACAGAGTTTATTATTTCAATAAAGTTTGTTTTCTGTTACTTGAGATATTAAAGTTCGATTTGATTATACTTTATACTGTATTCACCCCCTCTACAGTGTGTGTGACCTAACATTACCCTCAAGGGAATTCTGACTCTAAGTTAGTAACACCTTACCTATTGTGTCAAGTACTAGTGGAGCCTATGAGGGAGGTTGTCCCTGTTGATAATGTTATGATTCCTGAGCGTGATCCTACTCCCGAGCCAGAGAACCCACCCATTGATGATTCAGACGATGACCCTACTGAGGATGTCCCAGAGGAGGAGACTGACCTTTCTGTCCCCATAGCTAATGGCGTTGAGATGACTCAGGGAAATGGCGTAGGCTGGAGGGATGTAGAGATGTACCCTCACCCAACTATTCGCTCTCCTACCCCACCCCCAAGGATTCAAAGCCCTATGCCCTATACTGATGATGATGAGGAGGGGATACGTGCACAGATCTACGAGGCTTATGACATATCCTCTAGCGACCCAGATTCACCTCTACCACCCCCGGTGACCATACATGTAGATGTACACGATTGGATGGTGGCTCAGCTTAACGCTGAGATTACTGCGGCATCTGCTCGCATTGTGGAAGTTACACCAGGCACTGACAGCTGAGAGAGCCACCCGACTAGGATACCCAGGGGATTTCAGAGCTGCTTCCCCATCCATAGCCCGCAGAGAGATCGATGGGATCGAGCTCCGTACCAGGGTTCAGATGAGGATGACAGCGATTGGAGGATACATCCCGCTGGTTGATGCAGAGCTGATGTTGGCAGGAGCGATGAGGAGGGTGCGTGACCTCACGCGCAGTGACAGTGACTGAGGGACTAGTGACTAGATATGGACCTTGAAGAAGGCTAGGTGACTTGTCACCAATTTTGATAGGATAGCTAGTAGTAGATAGCGTTCCTAGCCCTTCAGGGTACACGACTTATGTATTTTTATTCCAGTATTCAGGACGAGTAGTAATGTATTGTAATCATGCATGTATGAACTCAGCTAGTTGTTTCATCCCCAAGATATAAGTGGGAGATCTTATGAATATATATCTAAACGGTTATTAAGAAAATGATGTCCATATTATTGCACTTTATAAAAAACCTCTTAGGTAATAACATGCTTATATATGAATAAATTCTAAAATATTGCAACTGTGTTTACCAATTTTCATTATCAGAACAATGCCACCCCGTAGATGAGGAACCAGGGCACAACCCGCTGAATCTGTTAACCAACAACGGAATGAACCTGACCCTATAATAAATGAAGAAAGTGAAGATGATCTAGACTATAATGAATATGATGAGGAATTATATGTAGAAGAAGAGGCTGAGGATACCCATCAGGGAGGGAACCCCATGAATGAATTTATGGAACTGTTAAGAGCAAATCTGAACCAATAACCTATTCTACCACAGCCACATGCTGCCCAACAGACTGCAGCTACTGCCTTTAGGGCCTTCAAATCTCTCAAACCCCCAGAGTTTCTAGGATCGGCCGACCCCGTTGAAGCACGGGCCTGGCTCAAAGAGATAGAAAAGTCCTTCGAGATACTAGGTGTTGAGGAACGACACAAGACCGTTTTTGCCTCTTACATGCCGAAAGGAGAAGCTAACTACTGGTGGGAGTCCAAACGAAACCTAGAGACCGATGTTGTGATCCCATGGGATAGATTTACCCGACTGTTCTTAGACAAGTATTTCCCTAGGTTTATGGAGACCCAGATGGAGATTAAGTTTCTGGAGTTGAAACAAGATAAGATGACTGTAGCAGAATATGAGGCCAAATTTACTGAGTTGTCGAGATTTGTGCCTGAGTTTGTGAATACCGAAGAGAAGAAAGCGCGAAGGTTTTAGCTTGGTCTGAAACAGTGGATACAGAACCGAGTGGCGGTGTTAGAGCTGACAGACTATGCCACCTTAGTGCAGAAAGCCTCGATTGTTGAAGCTGGCAGTGAGCAGAGTGTGAAGGAAAAGGAAAATAGGAAGAGAAAGATGGGAAGCCAAGGAATAGCAACTGGGAACTGGAGCCTTCCAAGCATGTTCGTCAGGGGAGCGGCGTCCCAACCTACACGAGACCCCGGATTCATAAAAGCCCCGAGTGAGAGTGTTGGCCAGGGCGGCGGACAATCTAGGGCCACATTTCATAGCCAACCCCGCACCCCAATACCAGAGTGTAAACTTGTAAGAGAAGACACCTTGGAGTGTGTACCCAGACAAGAGCCCCTCTGAAATGTTACCGGTGTGACCTAGGGATGGCAATCGGGTCGGATTGGATCGGGTATGGCTATATCCAAATCCAAATCCGAAAATTTTGATCATACCTGAACCCGATCCGAACCCAAAAATTACCCGAAAACTCATATCCAAATCCGATCCAACGGATTTCGGATCAGGTTTGGATATACTCGAAACCCGATATTTTAATATACCCGATTACCGAAAATAGATATCCGAAACCCGAAAACCCGAAAATTAAAATCCCATTTTGAAAGATATATGTTTACTGAACAATGAACATAAGCAAATAAGCAATCCAAATCCAACAATAAAAATGAAATAAATACAACATGGTTTTGTGGTTTACAAAAGAAGAATCAATAGTTCAGACTACTGTAGTGTCTACAATCTAGCAATAGCAAAATAACATCATAACTTTGAAGCATCAAATGTCTTTCATCCTTGCAAAATCACCATACACAACTCCTCACAGTTCCTGTAAAAAAATAATGGATAGATATAAGATTCTAGCAAATCAAGAAGGGCATTTGATACACAACAATTGATAGCAGGCTACTATCAATTTAAAATTGTTCAACTTAAATTAGCAGCTGAGATAGAATTTAAAATACAGAATTCATAGCAGGCCAACATTCTGTAAATGGTATTAGCTCAAGGTATGTATAGCTCAGATGCAGAAGCTCTCAAAACTCCAGAGACGATTGATACTTAACAAAATTTCAGCAGCCTAATCTTAATCTGTAGTATACCATATACCAAATATCATATACTAGTAAAAAAATCTATGCTCAACATAAAAAACCAGTGGGTTGTACAGTTGTAGTTACATTGATACTCCACAGCCTCAATTACTAGTTTAATAGTGACTGAGGGTTGAAAGCACAGTGGACGTGTTGAGTATATAAGCATGATTCATTATAAATTTCTGTATTAAACCTCTCTTGGCCATCTTTACATTCTATGTTATTAAAGAAATCTTTGTTTCTGGTATTGGTATATAATATTTTATTAAATAGTTATCAATTTCCAGCTTAGCTGCATATTTCTCAACAGTCAAAATCCATAGAGACAAGTAGATATTAATGAAAAATAAGGATAAAATTATCTTACCACACTTCCACATGAGGAATGCACAGAAAACAAAGGCCTCTCAAGTACGTATAGATCAACTGCTTTATCTTCTAGAAGAGTTGATGTGAAGCTCAGACCAAAATCAATTAGGACCTAGATAAAGATTACAAATCATATTTTATAAATTGATAAAAATAAATGGCCATAAACAAACACAACAGCAGAGTAGTGAGAACTTAAGATTAACCTTAAACTTCTCGGGTAATGCATGAATCTTCCTGTTCCAAGTCATTATATATAGTTGCATATCCCATGGATGCCTCACCTGAAAGTTAATAGTAACCACGTCTTGTTCTTGACTCAAAGTGATGATATTACTAACGGGGACTGATTGTAGCTCCGGTGTTGATGATGGTTCGGATTGTTCTCCCGGAGTGGAATGAGAAGTGGGAGTCGATTGCGAATTGGGGGCCGACTGTGAAGTCGACATGACTGCATACACCATAAGAATACCAAAAGTATTAATTAACTGAAAGAAGCAAATCAGGGAAAATAATAATGAAACATCAAACATATAATACTCTAGGTTTTTTATACATGAAAAAAGATTAGAAGATGCTTATTAACTACAAATGGAAAAAAATTACAAAGATGAATCATAAATTCTAGGTTATTATGATTGATCAAATTATAGATTCAAGGATTTTATGGAAAAACGAATCAATTGACTGAATATAGAAACTTACCAGTAGAAGTAGAATAGCGATTATTGAAAGAATCAATTGATAGGGTTCAGACGTTCAGTGCCTTCTCGTTCTCGCGATGCTCAGTGCTCACTGCTGTTGTGGCGATTGAGTCCTCAGACGCAGAGTAACCCTAGCTTGAAGTCTTGAACCGACTCTCTGTGTTAATTGTTAAAAGAATATTTTGTTGTACACTTGTACTTCGTACTTTTATTTGATCCATTGGGTTTATTTGATTTATAAAAAGTATATAATTTAAAAATATTTATTTATTGATGCATAAATATTTATATAAATATAATATAATTATATATATATATATTATATATATATATTCGGGTATTTTATCGGGTTTCAGTTTCGAATCGGGTTTGGATCGGGTTTCGGGTTTCGGACCGGATATGGCTATATCCAAATCCAAATCCAAAAAAATTTTAGGTACAAAAATCAAATCCATATCCAAAAAATCGGGTTCGGATTATCCAGAATTTCGGATTTCGGATCGGATATCCATCGGATCGGATTAATTTTCCATCTCTAGTGTGACCAAATCAGACACCTTACCAACAACTGCACCCGACCCAATGTAATGTGTTTTCAATGTGGGAAGGTAGGACACATGAGAAAGGATTGCCCGACGTTGAAGCCCCCAGCCTCAGGGATGAGCAAAGCTGCCTCCAACTGACCCCTAGCTGCTAGGACCTTCAACATGACTGTTCAGGATGCTGTCCGAAACACTGACGTGATAGCAGGTGCCCTTTTGATAAATTCCGAACATGCAAATGTCCTATTTAATTCTGGAGCAACCAAGTCATTTATATCTCAAGATTTTGCTAAAAAGTTAAAACTTAATGCCATACCCTTACGTGAGATATTACAAGTAGAAATAGCAAACAAAGAAATAATTCCTGTAAATCAAGTACACCCTAAGTGCAAGTTGAAATTAGAAGGGAAGGTCTTCGAGGTTGATCTAATCCCATTTGCGTTAGGAGAATTCGATGTAATCTTAGTAATGGATTGGTTATCCAGTAACAGAGCACAAATAGATTGCGAACGGAAGTGGGTAAAGATAAGAGTGCAAAATGAAAAAGAAGTAGTATTTAAAGGTCAACGACAAAACCAGAAATTCCTGACCATGCTAAGGCAAAAAGATTGTTAAGAAAGGGAAACGAGGCCTATTTGGCTTATGTGGTAGATACCAAAAAGGAAGTACCTGATATAAAGGACATACCCATGGTAAACGAATTCGAGGATGTATTTTCAGATTACTTACCAGGATTGCCACATGACCGGGAAATAGAGTTCGTTATAGAATTAGCACCACGAACGGCACCAGTATCCAAGGACCCATATAGGCTAGCCCCGGTTGAGATGAAAGAACTAGCTTCTCAACTGCAAGAGTTATTAGATAATGGAATGATAAGACCCAGTGTGTCGCCATGGGGAGCGTCAGTACTGTTTGTCAAGAAAAAGGACGGCAGTATGAGATTATGCATAGACTATCGAGAGCTGAATAAGCTGACTATTAAGAATAGGTACAATCTCCCTAAGATTGATGACCTATTCGACCAACTCAAGGGAGCTGTACATTTTTCCAAAATAGATTTGAGAACAGGATATCACCAGTTGAAAATCAAACCGGAAGATATACCGAAGACTGCTTTTCGCACTAGGTATGAGCACTGTGAGTTCTTAGCACCTGCAGCCTTTATGGATTTGATAAACAGAGTATTCAAAAAGTACCTGGATATATGTGTGATAGTTTTTATAGATGATATTCTGATCTACTCAATGACAGAGCAAGAACATGCAGACATTTGAGGATAGTCTTAGAAATCTTGAGGAGTGAGAAATTGTATGCCAAGTTCTCGAAGTGCGAATTTTGGTTAAGAGAAGTTCAGTTTTTGGGACATTTGGTGAGTAACAAGGGAGTTTTAGTTGACCCTGCCAAAATAGAGGCGGTATCCAATTGGGAAAGACCAACTACCCCAACAGAGATTATGAGTTTTGTGGGTTTAGCAGGATATTAACGAAGATTCGTGCAAGACTTTGCTAAGATAGTCGGTCCACTGTCTAGACTTACCCGGAAAACAGAAAAGTTTGTATGGACAGAGAAATGTGAGGAGAGTTTTCAAGAGCTAAAAAGGAGGCTGGTGTCAGCACCAGTGCTCGCTCTTCCCGATGGAAAAGGAGAGTTTGTGATATACAGCGACGCATCGCTTAAAGGATTCAGATGTGTACTAATGCAGCACGGCAAAGTTATAGCATATGCCTCTCGACAATTAAAGGAGTCTGAGAGCAGATATCCGACGCACGATCTAGAACTAGCAGCCATAGTGTTTGCCCAAAAAATTTGGAGACACTACCTATACGGTGAGAAATGCGAGATCTACACAGACCATAAAAGCCTCAAATATATCTTCACTCAGAAAGAACTGAACATGAGACAGATGAGATGGTTAGAGTTGATAAAAGACTACGACTGTGAAATTTTGTATCAACCGGGTAAAGCCAATGTGGTGGTTGACGCCCTTAAGTGGAAGGAAAGACTCAAAATGATAATGACATATGAGGAATTGATTAAAGAATTTGAGAAAATGGAAATTGACGTGAGGACGACCGGTAAAGGAACAAAATGATTATTTGAGATTAAGCTAGTGCCTGAACTGACTAAAAAGATACGAGTATGTCAGGAAAAGAAGATGAGCGAAGAAAGAGGAACATTGACCGGTGAAGAAGTGAGATGCGAGAAGGACGAAAAAGGAGTCATGAGGTACGCGTCCCGAATTTGGATTCCAAATGTGCAAGAGTTAAAGGATGAGCTGTTGCACGAAGGGCACAACTCCAAATATTCAATCCACCCAGGAAGTACGAAGATGTACCGTGACCTTAAGGAATATTATTGGTGGCCTAACATGAAAAGAGAAGTGGCAGAGTGGGTCAGCAAGTACTTGACATGCCAGAGAGTGAAGGCTGAACATCAGCGACCTAGTGGACTATTACGGCCCCTGGAAATTCCAGAATGGAAATGGGAGCATATAGCCATGTATTTTGTGACAGGATTACCAAGGACAAAGACCAATCACGATGTCATATGGATTATCATAGATAAATTGACTAAGTCCGCACACTTCCTACCAATCAACGAAAGGTACACCGTAGACAAGTTGGTGGATATCTACTTGAAGGAAATTGTAGTGAGACACGGCATTCCTGTAGCCATAGTGTCAGATAGAGACCCAAGGTTTAATTCCCCATTTTGGAGAAGCTTCCAAGAATGCGTAGGCACCAGACTAAACATGAGTACCGCTTACCACCCCCAGACTGATGGACAAAGTGAAAGGACTATTCAGACCCTAGAAGATATGCTACGACTATGTGCCATTGATTTCAAAGGAAATTTGGATGACCACTTACCCCTGATCGAATTTGCTTACAACAACAGCTATCACGCTAGCATAGGAATGCCTCCATATGAAGCTCTTTATGGAAGGAGATGTCGCTCTCCCCTATGTTGGGACGAAGTTGGAGAACACAAGATATTAGGGCCAAAGTTAGTCCAACAGACCAGGGAAATGGTGACAATCATTAGGAAAAGAATGGTAGCAACTCAGGACAAACAAAAGAAGTACGCCGACCAGACCAGAAAGGATAGGGAATACCAAGTAGGAGATTCTGTGTTATTAAAGGTATCTTCGTGGAAAGGAGTGATGAGGTTTGGGAAGAACGGGATGCTGAGTCCCGGATTCATCGGACCCTTTGAAATTTTGAGGAGAATAGGACCTCTAGCTTACGAGCTTGCCTTGCCTCCTAATCTGCAACAAGTGCACAACGTGTTCCACGTGTCCATGTTAAGGAAGTACCATGCAGATGCACGACATGTAATAGAATACGAGCAGGTAGATTTACAACCAGACCTGACCTACATCGAGCAGCCAGTAAGGATAATGGACCAAAAACGCGTAAACGATTAAATAAACGTAACGCACTAACTAACCATGGTAAGAAAGTAACCATGATTACTTTATCAAATAGTGAGCTAAGGTTAGGATGATCAAGCAAGCTAGCCAAATAGTGTGCTAAGGAAGCTAACACATGTAGTTTAGCTTGTAAGCTAACAAGCTACTTGGATTTGTCCCCAAGATTTGCAACAAGGAATAAACCTAGAATGCTATACTAGGAAGAATAAAAATCAAGGGAAAGATATCACCACCCCATTTCCTAGAAGCAACCAATAGAAGCAAGCATAAAACCCCTCCACCCCTTCATCTTTCCATTCGGCTTTTCAAGAAGAAAGGAGGAATTCAAATTCAAATCTCAAAATCTAGTCATGGTAAAATCACCCCATTAATTCTCAATCTTCCTAACAATCAAAATAAGGTAAGAAAATTCTTTCATCTCTTTTTATCAAAGTTTGATGGGTGAAATAAAATCAAGAAAGTCACTAGTGAATAGTATGAATAGTAACATCTCTTTGGTTTCTTGATTTCCATGGTGGTTTTAGGTTCTAAAAATCATTCCAAGAACTTCCAAGACTCCACCATCCTCAAGAACACATCTCAAGATTTCAAGAAAGGTAAAAATCTTTGACCCAGCTTTATTTAAGATTCATTTTCAAGATCCATTTAGTATGTAGTTATAAACTTAGTTTTAGAAGTGGTAGTGATGAAATCTTGATATTTAGTTAAGTAGATTTAAGGTTGATTGTTTTTGCCTCAAGAACATGATGTTCTTGAGAGGAGTTTGTGTGTTGATGATGAAATGATGATTGTTGGTGGCTGTGTTAAGAGTTAGGGCATAAACGAAACCCCGATCGTAAACGTAATTCCGTTAAAACCAACAAATCGTAAGTTTAAGTTTCTGCAGAAATTCCCGGAGATGTAAACTGTAGTTTCTTGAAAAATAACCCTTTTTTATGATATAAAATGTTATAAGGATCGTTTAGGCGCTTGAATCGCTTGATTCCGATTTACGGATCAAAAGTTATGGTCATTTTACTAAAAGTGATTTACGCGACAAAAACTGCTACGGATTACGAATTTTGAAAATATAAAGGGTCGACTTAAAAGTGTTCATAAATCACAAAATTTTTACAGAGAGTAACATATTGAGTTTCCTAACTTCCATAAAAATTTTAAGTAAAAATAATGATTTTTTAGTTTTATAAAAATATCGGAGCCGAGGTCGCGCGATTAGAAAACGTAGAATCCATAAGCGGAGCCGACGACGAAAATGAAAATGAACCTAAGATACTTAGAAGAATAAAGCGACCATGATGTGAATAATGACTTAAAGGAATAATAAGGGTAATACAAGTTGAGAGGGTGTATAATAAGTAGCACATGAGTACGAGTCGCCGTAAATTAGAACGGGACCTAACGAAGCGAATTGTGTTTATGGTTATAGATTTCCGAGCGGAACCTAGAGCATCCTCCACCTCGAGATACCCAGGCAAGTTTACGAACCCAACTCCATTTTACTGTTATGTTGTGAAATGATTGTTTTACTATCATTGCATAAATATCATGCTTGCCATGATACGTATTTGTTGAATTTTCGCATAATGTAGCGATGTTGTACGATAAGTATGTATCGTAAAATATTTAATTCCGCTTTAAGCGTGACATATGATTATAAGACCGAGAATCGGTCGGGATTTTAAGATGAAAACCCGGGATTCATTCCGGTGATATTATAGGACGATTACAAGTCCATGATAGTACGTTTTAAAGGGACTTAACGTCCACTTACGAAATATTAAAAATACCTCGAACTTTTATTAAAACGATTTCTCAACGATCATATTACCTCAACTATATTTTATTGTTCGAATAATAAATACTATATACCTATACCTTTATTACGGGAGAAGTATACTCAAACGATCATGTATTTCAAACCCGATTATACATGAAAGATTATTAACTACGTAGACATAAACTAGTTGAGGAATATTATTTTAAATATTCTTTTAGAGAGTAAACTCATTCGAGATTTATTTATTTATCGATTATTATTTAATTAATTATTATTCATAAAGAGTTTATTATTGATTTAAAAATCATAGATCCTGATTTAAAATATACTTACTGATTTCGGAACATCATTCGAATAATTTCAGATTGTCGGTGAATATTATCCCGACTTATTTAATATTTTGAATATAGTTTCAAGGAGAAACTTTTCCCCCTTATTTAATTATCTATTGACAACGGTCAACTCACATCCTTAGTACTTCCTCCGAAAATATTGGAAGTACGTATATACATATATACACTTATATCTTAGTGAGATAAGCTGTTTCTATCAACAAGCAAAACGCTTGGGGAACTTCGATGTGGTTCGAGTTCTCGAGATTGATAGAATTCTTTTAAAGGACAAGGGAGGGGTAGACTCTGGTACTATGTGTGCTAGATGGACTACCAAAGGTACCGCAGGCGAAGGTACTTTGTGTACTCAGGAACTTGTGAAGTATGTGTATACCCAAAAATGGGACACGTAGCCCGAATGCGGAAAGGGTGATAACCGGGTACGAAGGTGTCGTCCTTCTACTAGTAGAAAAGGTTACTATTATCGTATTACGACTGATCATCGTATACGGTGGCTCCAACGAGTGTCCTAATTTCTTCCAATTGGAATTGTGATGCAATACCGTAACCCAAGCCTAGGTGCTGAATTTCCTATTAAGGTATTCGCAGGATAATAAAATCCCCCTAAAAAATTATTTTCATAAGAAGGTGTGTATCACCAAGGGAAAACTATTTTCGAATAAAACATAATTATCATATATGATGTTTTACGTAGGTTATCATACAATCATTTTCATAATGTACATTATTATGCTGGGCATTATAGCTCACACTTATTTTCTTAAATTGACACAACACAACAGTGAATCAAGATGCCTGCCATGAGAACCACAACTAGGAAACGGGTAGGAAATGGTCAGCTGTTCCGTAGACTGTTTGGTGCTGTAAGACTTAATAATTTTTGGGTTGTAATAATTATCACTTGATGGTTGAAATCACTCCAGTCATGAATGATTCGTTTCCAAGACAATAACATGTAAGTGCGTGTGTGTGTGATAAGTGTGGGGTCGTGAAGCGTGCGTATTTATATATTGTGGTGTAAGTTGTGTGGTTGTAGTAGTTTAGAAAGCGTGGTCTCCGAGATTCTTGATCCCGGATTTTGGGGCGCCACAATTAATGGAAACAATTATAATATGAGATATTACTTAACTGATGGAATATATCCTGAATGGTCAACGTTCGTTAAAACGATACCCCGTCCCCAAAGTGAGAAAAGAAAATTATTTTCAAAACATCAAGAAAGCCAATGAAAAGACGTTGAACGAGCGTTTGGTGTGTTACAGTCCCGTTTCGCAATTGTACGTGGTCTAGCACGCTTTTGGGACAGAGCAGATCTTGGGAGAATCATGAGGGCATGCATCATAATACATAATATGATTGTTAAATACGAGAGGGACACATACGCGACTCAATTTGGTCCACTACCAACTTGTGACGATGCAACAAATGGCTTACCGGAACCAAATTTGGGTGAAGAATCTTTTGTCCCGCATGAAACATATATATAAAACAGTATGCAAATGCGTGATAAACGGAGACATCGTTAGCTACAAAATGACCTGGTTGAGCATATCTTCCAGTTCCATAATAATCGTTAATTTTTTTGTATTGTAACGTTTATTTTTAATACCTCCGTGTTTGTTTTTTTAATTCATGTTTTCTTAATAATATGATGCATTAAAATTAAGGATTTTTTTATGATATTTTTATTTATTTCATTTTGATTATTAAAATTTGAAAAATATTAAATAAAAGTTAAAACCCTTTGAATACATATATAATATATAAAAAATAATATATCCTTTTATTACGCTACACTACTTTACAAATTGAAAGCACATTTCTGAATTCTATATATAAAATAATGGGACCTATAAATATGACAGTGGGCTTGCATTGTATTGATATGACCATTTTTGGTTGAACCCCTAAAAAGGTGACGAGGGAGAGAAAAATGGGACGCTGGGGGTGCTCTTAGACCATCTTCAATGGGAGAGCCCAGTTCCTGGTTAATTGGGTTCCGTTAGTAAGACATAACAACAAAAATTGGACTCAGGACACTATTTGATATAATCATAACGCAAAATCTGCTAACCCTCACTTGTACCACTTGTAAATATTAATATTAATATACATAGATCATTTGCAGAGTCATGCTCGGCCTAGCTTAGTGACCCTGGACAAAATTTATTGCCTACTCAAACGCTATACTTTGAAATCGGATCCGTTTCACGGTGTCCAACGCAAAAGTCAAGCCTGTGTTGGAGATGGTATTAGAGCATACCCAATGCTTTCCATATATTTAGAGCCCAATTGATGTCATGTCATTAAAAAATGGGTTTACAGAAATAGGGATCAATACTCTCCAACGCAAATCCCACTTCTCACCTCTAATAGGTCCCAATCGAGTCAATTTTATTCAAAATTAACAAAAATATAATAGAAAACTAAAAAGCAAGAAATGGGTCGGTTCACCGTAACGGGCCTGCCTACTTTACAAGTATCCATTTCACCGGGATCGAGGCACCAACTGGGCTCCCACTGTGGATGCTCTTAAAGTCCGATCCGGATCTAAAACCGGGCTGAGAAAGTTCTAAACAGTTCCAGAGAGTTTGCCACATCCCCAAGAAACTCATCCACCTTAAACCCCTTCTTCACACACACACACAAACCAAGAACAAAAACCAGGGTTTATAAACCTCCATCATCACAATTCACAATCAAATGGCTTCCAGCAGGAAAAGGTCTCTTTGTTTAGCAAGAGGCTTAAGCAGGGCTTTTCTTAAACACCCTTCTCTTAATCATCACCAACATACACACTTTCTACCAAGACTCCTCTCTTGTTCATCTTTTTCTACCAATATTTTCTCTTCTACACAATACCCACTTCCTCATTTTCCCACATCTTGTTTATATTCTTCTCAAACTCACTCTCTTACTAACAATATTAACTCTTTTTCTCCCAATTTGTTTTTTAATTTCTCTTCTCCTCGTTGTTTCTCCACCAATGCCTCTCCCTCTGCTCAGGTCTGCCCTTATTCCTTTCTTATTATGTTTTCTTATATCTCTACTTTTTTGTTTGGTTTCATTGTTTATACTTCTTTTATGTCATGTGTGTATTGTAAAGCTACAAACTTTGTTTCACTGCCTATGTAAACACAACCTGCAAAGTATAATTCGGAAGTACGTATTTTATTTACCAGTAATTTAGAGCTCGAATCCCGTTACCCACGTTTAAAAATTTAATATTTATAGGCTATAGTACAGAAAGGTTAAAACTTTTACCCATTTTACATGAATATTAGTTCAGCCAATTTTCGATATTGTTCTTTTTGTCTTTTTATTATGTTATGTAATTTAATTGTTATAACTTATAGCCCATCAGATTCTTTACCTAAATAGATGCTTAAATCATAGCTCTTATCTTAACGTGCGGGGTACCTGTTCTTTTCAATTATTGATATTGCAAGCAGATATATGTCTTTTGTGATTCCGGTTGTAGGTTTTGAGAGTGTGTCAATTTTCCTAAATTTAGGTCATCATCTCTAACTGAAGCTCGTAGTTGTATGCTTTAAATTTGTTGTGGTATAGTTTTAGTCATGCTGGTTGGCGTCAATGCTAATTAGTCTTCTACTAGCGATGTTTTCCTTCAATCTTAATTCAACTTTTTCCTGCCTTTGAAAGATTAATGATTCAGAATTTACTGAGATGGCTTGGGAGGGATTTGTTGGTGCTGTTGATGCAGCACGAATCAGCAAACAACAAGTTGTGCAAACTGAGCATTTGATGAAAGCACTGCTAGAGCAGAAAGATGGGCTGGCTCGCAGAATTTTGACCAAGGCTGGCGTTGATAATACCTCAGTTTTACAAGCTACTGATGACTTCATATATAAACAGCCAAAGGTATGAAGTGTAAGGAGGGATCACACCAAAGGTTGTTATGTTTACTCTTACACTTCTTGATTTTCCTGGCAGGTTATAGGCGAAACTAGTGGCCCGGTGATGGGTCCAGATCTCAATGGTCTGCTGAGCAATGCAAGAAATCATAAAAGAGAAATGAAAGATGACTTTGTGTCGGTTGAGCACTTATTATTAGCCTTCCTTTCAGATAAGAGGTTTGGTCAGCAGTTATTCAGGAACTTGCAGCTCAGTGAACAGACTTTGAAAGATGCTGTCAAAGCTGTTCGCGGAAATCAGAGAGTAACTGATCAAAGTATGGAAGTCCTGTCTACTTTAACTTTAATAATAATTTTTATTGTTGGTAATTTGATATTTATATGTCTGCTAGATAAGTGGCTAATGTGAATGACCTTTTCTGGGTTTTAGATAGGTAGAGGTCGCAATTACTATAAATATGTATAATATCAATTAATATGAATTGGGAGTGTAAGATAATATATTTGGGTTCATTTATGCGAACTTTTCATGCCAAGAGTATTACAATTTTTTATCTTTCATTGTTTGATGGGCTAATTGATTGTATGGAAAAAAACTGTCAAAAAGCTCACTTTTTGGGTCTTAGGTAGCTTTACTTTCTAACCCATTGATATATACAGTCCTAATTTGTTTTGTTTAATCTAAATGTTCAGGGCCCATGTTTTATGCTTCGCCTTGGATTTAAATAAGCTTAGTTTAATATTGGAATATGGAGTTTTTATTCTATTAGTTACATGAAATTGTTTCTGGTCCTCTACATCATTAGTGAGTGTTAAAATTTGTTTGCATGTCTTCATCTTTTCTTTCATTTGGCTTGTGTTTGTCTATAGATCTGCAATTGTTGCTGCTTTCCCAATTTTTTCTTTCTTCAGTTGTAGATTTATATTAGCTTTGTCTTGCGTACAGACCCTGAAGGAAAATACGACGTACTGGACAAATATGGAAATGACCTAACTGAGCTTGCTCGTCGTGGTAAACTTGATCCTGTTATCGGACGAGATGACGAAATTAGACGATGCATTCAGATACTATCTCGCAGAACAAAAAATAACCCAGTTATCATTGGCGAGCCTGGTGTTGGGAAGACTGCTATAGCCGAAGGGTAAATACTCTGTCCTTCGTCAAACCAATATCTTGAAAATCTGGATTGTAATGACCTTCTTTATATACCCGAGTGCACCGTTTTCTTACTTAATTGTGAATCAAAAGTAAGAAAAACCGATGAATGGGACACCATTCGTCTTAGAAAATCTTTTCTTGACACATTAAGAAAGCCACTTATTAGTTACCTGCTTTGTTCAAGTGCCTTATCTTGTATGATTAATACATATGTTTTTATTACATATTGTTGTTAATTATTTATCTTCTTTTCTCGAATATGTTCAATGTGGCGGTGTAAATCTGATTCTCGTAAGACCATTAGCCATAAAGGGTACTACATAAGAAACCTAAAAATAGAGTTTTGATTAAGATGGAGCAGCTTGATACAGAAATGTCAGCATAGTAAACCTGCTAAAAATTGTGAAAAGCACAAGTGCAATCCTTATCCTGTAACTTACCCGAACATTAAGTCGATTCTAGCTTTTGTTTACTTGGGGCAGGTTCTCACGCTTTACTCATTACACCCATTTGCGAAAAACTTCTATCAACGAGCCATGTCCTTAAAAACTTATTCAATACATTTTTTTGAATCTCTTGATGGTGGAGTCCAGAACTCTAAAAGAAGTGTGAACTGGGAATTGTGCAATTTTGCAGTTTCATCTATGAGATGGTGCAACTGGACATATGTTCTTCTTCCTCCTTTCCCAGCCTAGTCTTAAACTATTTAAACAAGTTTTAGATTAGAGTGCATAATTGAAGTCCTGAATTATGTGTATCTTGTTTCACATATTTATCTATGTGCAAGTGCCTCTCTTGTCATCCTCACACCAGTCAACTTCATAGGGCTTAGAGTGTACAAGGAAAATAATTTTCAGGATCAGTAGTGATTACATCTTTTACCGGTTAAACTATTTTTCAACCATCTTTTTGTTTGTTTATCTTTTACTTTTGAAAAATTATTTGCTTTATTATGTTTTATCCACTTCTACCCGTCACAGTGACAAGGTGGCTTAATTGCATACTTTTGTATCTGCAGGTTAGCTCAAAGGATTTTCCGTGGGGATGTTCCTGAACCTCTGATGAATCGGAAGGTTGTGCATGTTTGCATTTTAGATGCTCCCTCATCCACTGTGTTCAGCACTTAATTGCATATAACATGAAAAAAATTATGATAGAAATTAAATAAACATATCCAGTACTTAAACCTGTAGTCGTGGTACTGATATTATACTGGTTGGTCAGCTGGTTTCATCATTCTAGTGGATTGTAACTGACTTCATATTTTTAGCAACTTACGTTGCATTTCCCTAAAATGATGATTCATGAGAGCAAGTAGTTCGGAAAGGGTAACGCTTCTTAATACTTCTGATTTGGTAGTTTTAAGTTGTGTATCATCTATGTGTTATATTGGAATATATGTTTATTCATTGGTGTTATGGCTGGTCGGCTGATTTTCCCGTAGTATAAACTCAACTGGGATCAAGATTCTAAACTCAACTGGGATCAAGATTCTAAACTCAACTGGGATCAAGTTTCTAGTGGAACAATATAGGCTGTGATACTGAATTTCGATCGACAATGATCAAATCTAACTATAGTGCTTAATATATATGTTTGGTGACTTAAGCTAGTGAGGTATATCATCTACAAGAAGTTATCGCTAAATGCTTGTATTAATTTTGGTTAACAGAAGATGTACTTTATCCAAAGATCTACTGAGTTGGTTTCTTTAATTCTTTTCCATATTTTTTCTTCTGCATTTTTTTGTTTGTTTGTTGCAGTTGTTCTCACTGGATATGGGTTCATTGCTTGCTGGTGCCAAATACAGAGGAGAGTTTGAGGAAAGGCTCAAAGCTGTCCTGAAAGAAGTCACAGCTTCGAATGGACAGATTATTTTGTTTATTGATGAGATTCACACCGTGGTTGGTGCAGGTTAGTGTGTTTCGAAGTCTTGATAATTTTTTAAACACTTTGGGACTTTTTCCCTTGATGTCGCTCTTCTAGTTTTTTTTTTAATTCATACAGTATGCTTGCAAATCTAGGTAGGCGAAGTTTTTTTTGAAGATAATTTAATGCAAAAAAATAAATAATTGCTTGTAACAAATGGAGCTTGGATATGAATAGCTAATTCGTTGATGCACCAACATGCTTTCAAGAATCATTATGTCGGAGACTGAATAATTTACAGTTGGAACTTGGAAGGGAAATATCTTGAGAAATTGGAGTTTTAGAACATATAACTTGTCAGCTAAGACTTTAATAAAAAACACATGTATTTATGTACCTTACATTTGTTCCTCTGATGTTAGAGAAGTGCTGCATGTCATAAGTTGTCAATATTTCTGTTCTTGCAAGTTTTATTGGAACAGCAAGTGGAAACTTTCTGCCAGTAGTGAGTACCACTCGAACTCGAAGGGAGGTCAATTAATGTACATTGTGCAATCTCATGTTGCGAAAGGAATTATCTTCCTTCCTGTCTAGCCAAATTTCTTTGAGCTGCACATACGTAATAATGCTTGATTTTTCATATTTTTTTTCCTGTTTTGAAGTTATTTTTATATCACAAGCCCTGATAATGTGTGCAATGCATGCCTCTTCCGTTTATTTGCATATCTTGGTATTCTAAACTTTGTTTGACTTGGAACTGGAAAATTTAGTAATCTTTTATATTATTATATTGTTCTTTGTGTAAAGGTGCCGCTGGGGGAGCAATGGATGCTGGAAATTTGTTAAAGCCAATGTTGGGTCGTGGTGAGCTTCGATGCATAGGAGCCACCACGTTAAATGAGTATAGAAAGTACATAGAGAAAGACCCTGCTTTGGAACGGCGATTTCAGCAAGTATTCTGTGACCAACCAACTGTAGAAGACACAATCTCTATCCTCCGAGGATTGCGTGAACGGTATGAACTGCATCATGGGGTGAAGATATCTGATAGTGCCTTGGTTTCGGCGGCTGTTCTAGCAGATCGGTACATCACAGAGCGGTTTTTACCGGATAAAGGTAGGGTAACTAAATGTTAATGTTCAGGCCTCCGTTCTTAGGGAAAACAAAATCTTTTTGGTAAGACTCCGTTGTGCAATCTTCTTTCTGTAATGCTTGGTTGTGTGAAGAATATACACTTAAGGGTGTTGATATGTTTTGGGACATGACACCCATGCTATTGATGTCCTTTTTATTGGCCATTTCAAATTGTTTTTACAAGTATCCTATACTTCTGTCCTACTATTATGTTCATTAAGGAATTTCTTTTCCATTTCAGCTATTGATCTTGTTGATGAAGCTGCTGCAAAACTCAAAATGGAGATCACCTCTAAGCCTACTGAGTTGGATGAAATAGACAGGGCCATACTGAAGATGGAAATGGAGAAACTCTCTTTAAAAAATGACACTGATAAAGCATCAAAAGAAAGGTTGGCCAAACTGGAAAATGATCTAGGATCGCTAAAAGAAAAACAGAAAGAGCTAACTGAACAGTGGGATCGTGAAAAGAATCTGATGACCCGAATAAGGTCCACCAAAGAGGAGGTAATTTGTTATGTAGATCCTGTTTTTGGCAATTTCGACGTGAATTGTGTTACGATTGTTTTAATTTTTTCTGACCTTTTCTTCACTTGTGTAGATTGACAGAGTCAAATTAGAGATGGAAGCCGCTGAACGTGACTATGATCTTAATCGTGCTGCCGAGCTGAAATATGGAACATTGATGTCTCTTCAACGTCAGCTTGAAGAAGCCGAAAAGAATCTTGCTGACTATCAGGGTTCTGGAAATTCTTTGCTGCGTGAAGAAGTCTCTGACCTTGATATTGCTGAAATTGTAAGCAAGTGGACTGGCATTCCATTATCAAACCTTCAGCAGTCAGAGAGGGACAAACTTGTAAAGCTGGAAGAGGTCCTTCACAAGCGTGTTGTCGGTCAGGAAATGGCAGTCAAATCAGTAGCTGATGCTATCAGGCGTTCCAGGGCTGGACTTTCTGACCCTAACAAACCTATAGCAAGCGTTATGTTTATGGGGCCAACTGGTGTAGGCAAGACTGAACTGGGGAAAGCCCTAGCTGGATACCTTTTCAATACAGAAAATGCACTTGTGCGTATTGATATGAGTGAGTACATGGAAAAGCATGCAGTTTCTCGCTTGGTTGGTGCTCCACCTGGTTATGTTGGTTATGAAGAAGGTGGGCAGCTGACTGAAGTGGTTCGGCGGAGGCCTTATTCTGTTGTGCTTTTTGACGAAATCGAGAAGGCACATCATGATGTCTTCAACATTCTGTTACAGCTGCTGGATGATGGAAGGATAACGGACTCCCAAGGGAGAACTGTCAGTTTCACCAACTGTGTGGTGATAATGACATCAAATATTGGGTCTCATTACATCCTTGAGACTCTACGGAAAACGCATGATAGTACAGATGCTGTATACAATTTGATGAAGAGAGAGGTCGTTGAGTTGGCTAGGAAAACTTTCCGCCCAGAATTCATGAACAGAATCGACGAGTATATTGTTTTCCAACCACTTGACTCGAAGGAAATCAGCAAAATTGTGGAGATCCAGGTAATAACTCTGTCTCCCTAAATTATTTTGTCTTGATGTAATTGTAATAGTCTTTTACATGATCAAACATAAGGATTTTTAAGTACAAACTCCCGGAGTGGTTTCTCCATATAACTTGTGGTAGTGGTAAGAGAACAAACTGAAGTAGGTTTGTACCAACTGAAGTAGTTCTTGTAAATTTTGTTATCTTAAGTAGTAAAGGGAATTTCACAGTGACCCTAACCCTCAAGGAAGATGGAGTTTTTCAAGTTTTATCTTTGGCACTTGATGTTAGGGCAATGCATCTAGATTTCTGCTGGTCTTTTATTTTATTAAATTAATGAACGTCTTGGATCACATTTAGGGGCTTCTTCCTCATCTACGTGGCATATTTGGATTGTGTATTATTCTGAATCATCATGCTAGAGAAATTGTATAGCTTGTGAAACCGTCAAATTATTCATTCTTCCATGTTTTGCAGACTCGGTGTTCTATTTCTTCTTCCTCGAATATCACTCTGGTGCTTTGTGTTGACTTTGCGATTTTCGTATTTTTTTATTGCAGATGAATCGTGTCAAGGACAGGTTAAAGCAGAAGAAGATCAATCTTCAATACACTAAGGAAGCAATCGAACATCTGGGGCAACTAGGTTTTGACCCTAATTTTGGGGCTAGACCAGTGAAGAGGGTGATACAACAAATGGTGGAAAATGAAATTGCTTTAAGATTCTTAAAAGGAGATATCAAGGAAGAAGACACGCTATTAATCGATGCTGACTTGTCAAAGAGTGAAGATGTTCCGGGTCAGAATAGATTAGTCATCAAGAAACAGGAGAGCAGTTGGGCCGTGGACTCCATGGTAGCAAATAACTAATGTTCATAACCAGAATAAGGTACATAGTTGACGGATCGTTTTGGTTGATTTTCGGGCTACGGAACACACATCTGTATGATCTGAGCAAGAGAGTTCTAGAGTGTAAATGCTAGTAGTGAATATTAGTTTGCACGGTTGAATGTGTTTGTTTCTTGAAGATCTGGAAACAAGAAAGTAAGTAGTGTAGGTGGGTAGCATCATTGGAATGAAGATGGGCTGTAACATAATAATGGTGCCACCTTTCAATGATCGGAACATGTATCATTATCATTTCTTCTTTTGACTGACTACTGTTAAACGTGTTCTTCATTTCTTGAAAGCTTCTTGAGTTGATCCAAATATGGCGTTCTGGGACTTAAAAAAATTGTGTGTCAAAAGCATTAATGTTTTAAAAATATTAACCAACATTGAAGAATTAATTAATTCAGAACAATGTAGGTGAATCCCCGATTTAACAAAAACAAATGTTGCATACCCCCGCTTGTCGATCTAAATTTGTGGATTTTTGTTGGCTAAACTAGTTCTATTCGATCAATTTGAGTAACAACTTGAAATGCTTTGTTGACGGATTTTAGAGCAAATTGAATAGTGATTTATAAATTCAAATTTCGGACAGATTACCCTACCTAAATTCTCTTTCAGTGTGAATTTTATTGTGCACTAATCCAAATTTGGATAACTTAATTTAATATAAAATAATGATTTTCTTATTTGTAATTTTTGAGATTTTAATTTAATTTTTGATTTTTTAATTATATAATTAATAATAGAATATATTTTTAAATTAAAACTTAAAATAATGAGAAAACATAATTTTATTAAAATTTAAATAGAAGTACATTGAAGAGTCAGAAGTGTCGGATCCAGAAGTTGAGACTATTCCGATCGATGAAAATACTCGTTTTCAAGAATACCTGAACCGCTTTAGAAAAAATAAAAAATAAAGAGATACATATTGCACTTAGAAATGCAATAATTGAGCATTATGGGGAAAATATATTAATTCGGAAAATTAGAATATATCAACAATATTTTGTATGTTAATTATTGTAATGAATGTGTTTTTCGCGAATTATGTGCACACTTTTAATATTTTTATCTGTATTTTTTTATTTAATTAATTTATGAAATGTTATATAAATTGTTAATAATTATTAAATGATAAATTTAAGATAAAATTGCTTAATATTATTTTTATATATTATTATATGTAAAAAGTAATTTGGATCACATTATTGGAGTTGGTCAGAAATTTGAATCAATATTTGGATCAGTCGGTGATTCAAATTTGAATTTTTGTATCACAATTGTGAAAAATGACCAATATAAATATTATTAAAACTGAAAATGAATTCGATATTTTACCGAGTAATTCGCCTTAATAAATTTTTGACCTCTTCTTAAAAAATAATAGTATCATAATTAACATTTAAACAATTAAATTAAATCGGGATGTAATTCACGGTCTAGACATTTCATTTGTACTTAACTCTGATCAAAAGTATGTAAGCACCCAATTTTTTTAACTTTGACTTTTGCTTTAAATAAAGGACATGTTTGTTTCTCATTTATAAGTGAATTTATGACTTGTATGTAATAACTTATCGACAATTGTTTGTCGACTCGATTTATATGTTGAATTTATAACTTATATGTTGATAAATTGAATATTAGTAACGACATACTTTTTCTCAACTTATTTTAATTTTTCTCTTTTTTATTAACTTTATTTTTAATAAAATATGTTTTTAAATATTAATCTAATTTGAAATTCATGAATTAAGATAATTTTATTTAAAAATTATTTATTTTAGTTTATTTAAATAAAAAAAATTCTGACTTATAAATAAAATTAACTAAATATTTATATAATTTATAAGTGCTTATTCATTTTAAGTCATAAATTATTTATTTTAAAATTTCTCAAACGAGTACAAAGTTATAAGCAAATATTTTAAGCAGATCCAACCAGGCTCTTGATATGTATGTCTACTTTTTGAAATTTAGGATACCAAATTCTACAAATATTGAAGACATTTAATTTAGATAATAAATATATTATCAAGATAAAGAGTATCCAGTAAAGATTGTACACATGAATTATGCTGTATGCAATATTTTGTTATATGTATTTTAAACTTCTCGAAAACTCTGTTTGGAAAAGATTATGTTGAATTTAGACTCAGTTTTGCGCAAATTTATGAATTTTAAAGTTAAAATAAATTATAAAGCGAAGGAATGGAACAGAGTTTATTGTGACCTGTAAGTATGAGTCTTGGGGATTTCTGTTTTGCATGTGGTCTAGTCACTCATACTGAGAGGTTCTGTAGACGATCAATTGATAGTAGAACTGAGGGAGGTGTAAAAGAATGGGGAGCATGGCTTCGAGCTCCACCGCGCCGAGGTGCTGGCCAGGGCGGCAGTAAGTGGTTGAGGGCGGAGGATGATGCGGATTGGACGGCGCGAATTGGGCGAGAAAATAACATCCCGAATCCTTCGGGCGTGATTCGAGGGAATGGATATATGGTTAGTTATGAAAGGAGAGATATCAGGAGGGATGAGGGGGAAAATTCAAATAGAGTTCAATTTTAAGGCGGGGAAAATAGTGGGCTGGGGGCAAATAATTTGGCTGTTGGGCTGGGCTTAGAAGAGTATTCGAGACTGGAGCTAGAAGAGAGGAAAAGAAAATGACTCAGCCCAGGGGTAAAGGATACGTTAATTGGTAATATGAGTAATACAGGGACTGATTTATGGGAGGCAAATGGTGACCAACGCATGGAAGCTGCATTTTCTGATTCAGATTATACAGTTTCAAACAAATCTGATTTGGCTACGCTTGCGGTGCAAGCTAGCCGACCATTATGAATTACTTAGGCTGGAACTGTAGAGGTATGGGGAACCTCCGTGCAGTTCGTATCTTTGGAGATTTAATAAAATCTCGCAACCCTGATTTTATTTTCTTAGCTGAAACGTTGGTGGAAGGTAAATTATTAAGGAGTTAGCAGAGAAATTTGGTTTTGTAGAATATTTTGCTGTAGATAGAGTAGGCAGGGGAGGTGGTTTGGCGGTAATGTGGAAGCGTAATTTAGTCTGTCAGGTGGTTGATTCATCTAATAACTTCATTGATGTTCATGTTATGGAGGGACATAATGTAGCTTGGAGACTTACTTGTTTCTATGGCTATCCAGAAAGAACTCGACGTCAAGAATCATGGAATCTTCTAAGAGGTCTTGTCAAGAATGATGGCATCCCTTGGTGTGTGTTCGGTGACTTTAATGATATGTTATATGTATCGGACAAGAAGAGCCCTCATCCTCATCCTCGTTCACTTCTGGACGGGTTTAAACTAGCTATAGAGGACTGTGGTCTCACAGAGCTGGATCTGACTGGGGGGACTTTACTTGGGAGAAGAGCAAGGGTACAGAGAACTGGGTTCGGTAACGTATTGATAGAGCTTTTGCGAATGATTTGTGGTGGAGAAAGTTTCCTCTATGTAAGTTATCGGTATCCCATGTTATTAAATCTGACCATGATCCAATTATGTTAGAACCTACACATGTTGAATTTTCCAGGAAACAATTTAGGTTCCGTTTCGAAAATACATGGTTAAATGAACCGAGTTTCAAAGAGGAGGTTACCAGATTTTGGGGCAATATTCCGAAGATTCATCTTCTCCCCAAACTTCATTCTGTATCGTCGTTCATGGCTAGGTGGGGTAGGACGTTTTTTCACAAGTTTCGTGATAAAGTTAAAAAGCAGAAGGAGGTAATAGGTGAGCTAGTGAACAGGGAAGACGAGGAAGGAGTGAAAAGGTATTTTAAGGAAATGAAGAAGCTAGATGAATTACTAGTTCATGAGGAGTTGTACTGGAAACAAAGAGCTAAGTCATTCTGGTTAACTGAAGGGGATACGAATTTAAAGTATTTCCATGCAACTGCATCAAAAAGAAAGAAGGCTAATCACATCTCGCATCTTGTATCAAATGAGGGAGTGGTGGTGGAAAATCACGATGACATGTGTAAAATGGCTGTTGACTACTTTCAAGAAATCTTTGCAGGGGGTGAGTATGACACTGGTATGCACATGGAGAATGTAGGAGGTAGAGTTATCACTGATGATCAGAATGCCAAACTTACAGCTGAGATTACTTTTTCAGAATTTACAATAGCAGTTAAACAAATGCACCCAGATAAAACAGCTGGTCCAGACGGGTTTATCCCTGTATTTTTCCAACACTTCTGGGATCTGATTGGTTTGGAAATTTATAATTGCTGTCGCAACTGGCTATCAGAATTCTCTTTTCCTGCTAATTTGAATTACACGACTCTTGCGTTGTTACCTAAGAAAGAAAACGCTGAGAGGATGACTGAGCTCCGTCCTATAGCTCTTTGCAATGTTTTATATAAAATTCTTGCTAAAGTTCTTGCTAATAGACTTCGAAGCATTCTCCCAAATATCATATCTGAAAACCAGTCGGTGTTTGTCCCTGGTAGGAATGGCTCAGATAACGTTTTAGTGGCATTTGAGACGCTTCATCATATGAAGAAGAAGAACCGAGGTCACGATGGGGAGGTGGCCTTAAAATTGGATATATCGAAGGCTTATGACCGTGTTGAATGGGCATACTTGAAATGTAGAATGAAGAATATGGGTTTCTCTGACACTTGGATCAAATGGGTTATGCTTTGCGTCACGACTGTGAGTTACATGGTTGCATTTAATGGGAGTAGTGTTGGTCCTATACAGCCAAGGCGTGGTTTGAGGCAAGGTGACCCCATGTCACCGTACTTGTTCTTATTTTGTGTTGAAGGCCTCTCACATACTATTATTAAAGCTTCAAACGAAGGCGTTGTTACAGGGTGCCAAGTCAGTCCTAATGCTCCTCGAGTTTCTCATTTACTCTTTGCTGATGATAGCTTCTTATTCTTTAAGGCTACTGTTGATGAGGCTAAGAGTGTCAAATCTCTGTTGAATGATTATGGCTGTCAATCAGGTCAACTTATCAATTATCAGAAGCCGGGAATTTTCTTTAGTGCCAATGTGCGAAGAGACAAACAACAAGCTATTAAAGAGATTCTGGGGGTATGTAATGGTCTGGGTGATAGTAAATACTTAGGTGTTCCATCGCTTATTGGTCGATCTCGGAAAGCAGTGTTTAGCTATGTCAAGGAAAGAATTTGGCGGAAAGTGCAGGATTGGAATCACAAGTTGTTGTCGAAGGCGGGTAAGACAATCATGGTTAAAAATGTGGCGCAGTCAATTCCAACTCACACTATGTCGTGTTTCATGCTACCGAAATCTCTGTGTACTGAAATAGAGAGGATTTTGAATGGGTACTGGTTGAGTTCAGGTGGCAACAATAGTAAAGGTCTGCGTTGGTTGGCTTGGGATAAGTTGGCAACGGATAAATCTACTGGTGGGCTAGGCTTCCGTAATCTTCATGGCTTCAACATAGCCCTTCTCGGTAAGCACATTTGGAAGTTCTGTCATAACCCTACATCTCTTGTCGCTCGTGTTTTCAAAGCTAGATATTTCCCAGATAATCATGTTCTGCAAGCGCAAAAAGGGAGTGACCCCAGTTTCATTTGGACAGGGATTTGGGAAGCCAAAGAAAGTTTGTACAAAGGATTTCGGTGGGTTCTTGGAGATGGGAAGGAAATCAGAATTTTTAAAGATCCCTGGTTAAGGGGTAATAGTGATTTTTGTGTGGAGGATTCGCATATGAATAGTATCAGAAATGAAAGAATTTGTCAGTTCTTCCGTCCTAATAGCAAAGACTGGGACGTGCATAAGGTTCAACAAAACTTTCATGACGGTGATATTCAGCTTATCTTGCAGACAAGAATTCCGCAAAGCATGTTATTCCTAGTGAACTAACAATGAGATTTACAGAAGGGGGGTTGAATGTAAATCTTAAAACTTTTTCAGGTTTTGAGCAGTTTCAAGGGCTATGTGTTCAAGATGAACAAGTGTGTGAATTGCTACAAGCTAATACAGACAGATATATATTCAGACACAAATGTAGAGAACACACCAGACCTTAAAAACTTTTCTGGTGGATTTGTTGTTCCACCAGAGATGGTATTTCAGAAAATATGTGATTCAAGAAGTTGATCACAGCTGCGTCCTAGTACAAACTAGATAAATTTTCTCTCAAGATTTTTCTAAACAGCTCTGGAATTTTTTTTTTCTAATTACTAGCTTCTGCTTGGTTTTTATATCACCAAGTTTACAAGTGAAGACAAAGATAAAATACAATAATAAAATAAGTTCTCCACTTGTTTCTTCTCCATTTTACTCCAGTGCATTGTTGACTATTGCCTCTTTGTACTAGAGTAGAACGACTGCTTTTTCTGATGTTCCTGAAATAGGCTACCACATCTCAGTTGTCTCTGTCAACCCATGTGCCTCTGTTTGTAGGTACAACTACCACTTGTCAACTGCTATTTAACAGAACATCCGTTGAAGCCTTCATCCGTTGATGGCTTTATCCGTTGATGTGTTAGCAGTTGAAGCTCTATCTGTTGATGCACTCATCCGTTGAAGGATGTTATCCGTTGAAGCTTTAGAGACATCCGTTGAAGCTTTATTTCTCATCCGTTGAAGGTCTTTAAGTTATCCGTTGATACCACTTCATTTATGCAAAATTACAAGGCATAAAATACTTACAATTGGCCTTCCTATTTGCATATCCTCTAGTAGTCAACATGACTTATAATTCCTCTCAACTTCTAAGAATTATATCTCAAATACAGAGACTGAAATGTGCTACAACACTAGACTTATTTCTAAGTAAAGATACACCATCAACGGATAGCCAAAGTGGTCTTATCCGTTGAGGCTACAAACACTAGATTTCTACTTAAGTGTTTTGTTAAACATATCATCAAACTAATACACATATAATCCTAACAATCTCCCCCTATTTATGTCTATAAGAATTGTAGGCATAAATTCAGGGTTAACTTGATGATAACAAAACACTTAACAAATATATGAATTGAAACTAAGTAGAAATTTAAAAGTGCTGCAAAAATGTATGTACTAGGAGGTAATTGAAGATCTACAGTATTTCCAAGGGTGCTCCTTTAGCCTGAGCAAATCATCTTTTTCTTCTTTGTTCCCTTGTTTTCTTTCCTAGCCCTTTGTCATTTTCCTCAATTTGGAGTTGGAGTTGTCTGTAGAATTCAGCTTCATCTTCATCACCGATATCCAACTTAGATTGCATTTCTTTGAGAGTTTCATTGCTGGCAATCTTGAGTTGGTCTTCAAGTCTGAAAAATCTTCTGACTCCTTTATCATCTCTAAATTCCATCAACCAATGAGGTGATTTGTGGATTGTAATTCCTCTTTCTTGAATGAGTAAAGTTCTGGGCAAAGTATTGGGCTCCCTCCAAGTTTTCCTTATGTTGGCAATCTTGTTGAGAATTTCAGTCTTGGCAATCCTGGTAAAGCCAGAATCCTTTTGTATGGCTGAATAGACTCTGATCAAGGTAGAGTAGCCTTCATTCAGAATTCTGTAGAGAGGCCATGTTCTTTTCCCAACTCCTTTGTATTTGAACACCAGTCTCTCAGGTAGCTGTCTGTAAGCAGCTATTCCCCTTACATCCTCCAGCTCATCCAGATAGAGTTCAATGTCTAAAATTTCTTTTATGTCACAGATATGAACATAATCATCTTTAGAAATAGGTGGCTTAGGGTTAGGTTTATGTTTTTGAGTGAATTTCTTAGAGGTTAGGGGAGGTGTAGATTTGGATTTTCTTTTCTGTTTCTTTGGTAGTGGAAGAGTGGTTAAAAAGGTAGGCAAATTGATGGTGTCCCAATCAATAGGTTCCTCTTTTGGGATGATTGGTTCACCATGGATGTTTATAGTGGGATCAGCAACAAAGGGTTCAGGTATGGAAGGTAGTGGTTTAGATATTGATTTAGTTTCTTCAGTGTTGTCTTCACTCCTTCTATGTGCCTTGACCTTTCTTCTGTTTCCCTTCTGCCATTCCTCTTTTTCCTCCATACTTTCACCAAATATACTCCCAAAAACCTCATCTAAGTTTGCAATCTTGTCTTCACCCCTGACTTCAATTCCTTTCTCTTCTTCAACTAGACTTGACTTTAGCTGTTGTTCAAGCTTTGCTTGTGCTCTTTTGTCAGCCTTTAGCTGTTTGGCTTCTTCCTTCAACCTTTTGGTTTCTTCCCTCTTGGCTATTGAGAATTTGGGATGTCCTTGCATCACACATATGCTCTTTCCCTCTCTAAAGATAATATCCATGTTTCTCCTTACAGCCTCATCCATGGTCTCTTTGAGATATGCAATACTTCTACCTAAAAGCTTGTTCTCATCAGCTTTTGGAAGAGGAAAATCCACCTCTTTTAAAGGATTCTTTGTAGAGTCCTTATTGGATCTGTTGTTGGGCTTGAGAATCATAGGTTGCAGATCTTTGGAAGAAGCTTCTCCATCCTTATGTCTCCCTACTGGCTTGAGTTCCATAATAATTGATTCCACTTTTGTGCTATGCTTCACAGATTGTGATTGAGAAGTTGTAGAACCAAATATTAGTTGCATCTTTTCATCAATCTTCTTCCTTTGCTCTTTGACTTGCAATTCAGCTGCTGCTATCTGGATTAGATCAATTCCATCTAGCTTTCCTTTGACTTGAATTGGTGGAGAAGTTGTGATGACAGGAACTAGCACTTGAGAAATCTGAACTGTTGTAGATGGCTCTCCTTCCCCTTCCCCTTTATTCTCCCCCTTTTTGTTATCATCAAGGGTAGGGGTCAAGCCTTGTGCTTGTGCCAGCTGCATGAGTAGATTTGTTTGAGTTTGTTGATTCTGAAGAATGGTGACCATAGAGTCTTCAATGATTTGAACCCTATCTTCCAATCTGGCCAACCTCTTGTCAGCATCAGATGCCTTCCTCAGTCTTCCCAACAAATCTTGCATAGTACCATAGGGTATTACTGAATCCAATTTCTCAGCATTGTAGGATTTCAGATCAGCAATGTCTAGCTTGAGCTCATCCACACTGAGATTGTGCTGGTAATGCTGCAACTGCAAGAGATGCAGAGATTCCAGATGAGCTTGAAGAATTGCCTTGGTACCAGCATCCTTGGTCTCCTGAATGGCCTGCTGAATTTTCATGACTTGTTTGACCAAAGTGACACCAAACTCTTCTGGTGTTGATGGTTTTGCCCATGCCCATGCAGGAAGACTAGGAACAGAACTTGGGCCTGCTACTCCCCCTAAGTTCATGCTCTCATTCAAAGAATTAGAGTCATCATCATTAGAATTTACTCCAAATTCTTCAGATGGCTCACCAGCTTGAGAAGACATCTTGTTAATAGCAGCTTTATCCCTTTGAAGAGATTCTGTTGTATGTACTAGATGTAGTGTCTTTTCTGCCTCCACATTGCCCTGTGCAGCCAATAATTGATAGGCTGAAACAGGATGAGTAAAAGTGTCAGCATCCAAGGAAATGTTATCAATTACAGCTTTGTAATGTTGCTGAAATTGTCTTTCCTTTTCAGCATCATCCACAATCATTGACTCACTAGCAATGACTGGATCCACCCTTATATCTGTTGTACCTGCATTTCTCTCATTTTCTCTATGTTCTTGCATCAGGGGCTCCCCCTGGATCACACAACTCACTCCCTCACCTTCACCTACTAAGGTGGTACTCCTCTCACTTACTTTTGCCATGCTGGAAGAAATAGCATGCATATTTGAGCTCTCAATCTCTCCATTTGCCTGGGAGCAACCCAGCCTCTCACTCAAATTGTCACTCCCTTCCCTCAGTCCTAGAAGTGATTGTACAGTAATCAAGTCTTCTACACTTGGAATTGTTTCAGTTGTGTGTGTAGAGACTATCAACGGATGCGGAATAGCCGTTGAAGGTGAAACTGATGGTATCAACGGATAACTGCTGTTAAGCTTATCCGTTGAAGAACAACCACTTGTCAACGGATGAGTGATATCCGTTGAAGAAGGAAAAGAAGTAGAAATTGAAAGTGATATAACTGTTGAATCTGTGTAGATTGATGTGAGTTTTGGTGACACAGATCCTTCAATTACATCTGAAAGAATTTGCGGGTGATCCAACAAATCATCTAAAAGATGATGATCACCTGTATTTGAGTGGGGCTCCTCCCTGAGTTGTAAAGAGGGAGAATCAGGAATTGATGGGAATAACATATCCACATCCAGAGATGGTGATGAAGTGTGTGGTGATTGATGTGTGTTAATTGTGAGAGAATGGGGCTGTGACTCCACATTTGTTGGAGCCACATCAAACTGAGTTTGAGAAGGCATAGATACTGATGGATGTATCTGTGCAGTTTGTGCACCCTGTGTAGAAGATTGGGTTCTAGCTCTCTTTCTTCTAATAAAGGCTTTTGTTGGTGAGTGTTTGGCTTCAGTGTCCCTCCCTCGTTTGTTCTGTGTTCCTGGTTGGGAACTATTTTCAATAGTTACATCCTTTTGGGAGGATGCAGCTAGGGATATGCTAGTAACCTTTTCAACCACCACAGCTTTTTGAGAAACTGTGGCTTGGCTAGCTTGGGAAGCACTTATCTCTCCTTCCTTATCCTGGGGGTTTCTTTGATGTTCACCCCTCCCCTCACCACTCACACCCTGTTCACTCCCCTCAGGGTTAATGGTAGGTGTTACAACTGTTGTCTTTTGAGAAACAACAGAGGTGGTTTTCTTTGTCTTTGATTTTGAAAGTTTAGTTTTGGTGACCTTGGTAGGAATCTGTTGGGGCATTGTCACAGATTCCATGGCCACACTAGAAGATAAAGAAATAGAGGGGTTGGAAGAAGTAGGAGTTGTAGAAGCAATTACCTCACTTACCTGAGGTGCATTCATGATTGGTAAATATACCAATGGCACACTGCTGTTTAGATCCATTCTCACTAAATCTGCAAGAACTCTTTTCTCTTGTGCCCAACACTTGAGTTTATTATTCTCATTGGTTATGACCAAACCTTCAGCAACATGGTTAGCCAATAACATAAAGAATCTAGCATAATAGATGTTATTAGGTCTATTAGCTTTGTTACCTAATCTAGTACCCAATTCTAGCATTACATAGTTGCTAAAATTAAAATACCTATTAGAAACAAGCATATAGAGCATATTAACAAGAGATGAAGTTATGGCATCAAAATTTCTAATTTTCCCAGAGAAAACCTTGATAAAGGCATCCCCAAGAAAACTCCATTCTTTCCTAAGGCCTTTTCTTTTAATACTCCATAAACTAGCAAAGTTAAGAGAATAACCTATGGAATCTAACATGCTGGATACATCATTATCAGTGTGTGGTGTCATGGCATTGTTCTCAGGTAATTTAAAATATGCTAGTAAATCATCACAGTTAACACAGTGATTTTTACCTTTGAGAGTGAAGGAGATAGTCATATCTATTGAGTTGAACTCAGCAGTTGTCCAAATCTCCTCAACTACTTCATAGTAAATCGTTGGGGCTTCCAGCATTGCATAGCTAAGTTTACAGTTTTTGATGAAGTCCATCATTTTGTGATAATCTGAGTGGGCTTCATTCTTTTCTACCAAAGCTATGAAATTGTTCTTCTCATAGATGAACCCAGATTGAGACATAATCTTTACTACTGGTGCCATTGTTGTGAGTAGAAATTGCAGAGAATAACTTGAAGGTTTTGCAGAGAGAAAATGGTAAAAGCTTTGAAATTTCAAGAAAGCGTAAAGTAAAAATGAAAAATCAGAAGAGCTTATATACTTTCTCAAATTAAAAAGCATTAATAAAAGATTAAACAATAAATATATGTAAGTGAATTTCAGCCGTTTAAGAATAAACTGTAAGTATTCTAAAAACTACCTTTAAAACAAATACATACAGCTGTATGTATGAGTATCAACGGTTAAGAAAATAGAATCAACGGCTGTGAAACACCTGAATCGACTGATGTGATATTTCAACGGATAAAGTAAACTGTCATCCGTTGAAGAGCACTTCAGTTTTATCCGTTGACGGATAAAAATTCCAGAAATGTATATGTCTTTCAACGGATAATGAACATCCGTTGACAGAACAATTTTGACTTTCAACGGATAGGGAATATCCGTTGATGGAATAATCTATGTTAAAAATCAAATTTGTTCTAGCAGCTAATACATTTCAGGCTTCAATTCAAATTGCAGTTAAGACATGAATTTTTAAGAGTAATTAAGCATACCTAGCTCACTTACCAATCTTGTGAATGTTGATTCATCAAGTGGCTTGGTAAATATGTCTGCAATTTGTTGTTCACTTGGAACAAAATGTAGTTCCACTGTACCATTCATGACATGCTCCCTAATGAAGTGTGTAAGTCATATGTCATAGGCCTATTTGTATATTCGAGGATTCAACTCAACTCAAATAAGAATGTAATAAGTAAATAGTGGATCGACCGTCAGAGAGATCTCGCAAAGTAATATCTGTCAAAGGATTCAGAAACAAGGTTCATCTACAGACTTGAGGAGTTAATTCACTGGAAGAAGTTCAAGAAGTTGATCATGCCTCAGTGATATAAATCAAGATCGTGGATTTAATTAAGTGACAGAGATCTCGTCAGAGTATCATTAATTACAAGGATTTAATCTGAAGAAAATCAAAGTGTCAAAGTCAAGACATGAAGAAACGTCACGGAAGTTAGTCACTCATGAACCAGACAGTACATCGAGTGTCAACATTGAAGTGGTGGAATTGATTCATAATTTTCAGTGATTTTCAGAAGATTTGCAGAAGGATGGGTGCTGTTGAAGACTAGAATTAATTCTCTATTAATTAAGTCATCTAATTTAATTAAGAAAATAAATTATATCTGCGAAGAATAATTTATTTATTAATTGAATTAATTGATTAATTAATTCTGAATTAATTTTAGGAATTTTCAGAATTTAAATTGGATTAAAATTCATTTAAATTCAGCAAGTCAAACTGATTGTACTAGTATGACAATCGGTATGACAATCAATAGTCATACCGAAAGTCATGCTAGTACAAACAATAGTCTCACCGAAAGTTACACTGGGAGGAGGATTGTCTTGCTAGTTCATTCTGATTGTCTTGCTAGTTCATTCTGATAGTCTTGCTAGTTCATTTGATTGTCATACCGAAAGTCTTGCTGAGCTCAGGATTGTCATTCCAGTTCAATTCAATTCTGTTGAATGAATTAAAAAGAAAAAGAAGCAGCATAATCATCAATCAACAAATAGAAGTCAAGAACACAGCAAAAAGAAAAAAGAAGCAGAACAATATTACATTCTTCTCTGCAAAACTTCAAGATCAATTTCTAGATTGTAAAGTTAAATCCAATCAACTAGAAATCTTTATCTTGTTCTTGTGTAACAATCTAGCGGATCAAAATCCCTAGAACTTAATCTCAAATCGCGTTTAGCATTTGATTCTAATTATTGCAAAAATAGAAAAAGTTCATGTCGAATTTATTCTAAATTTGTGATAATTAATTTGAGATTAATACCTTGTAATCGATACAGTTGTTGTAACACCTTTCAAGTTTAATAATATTTTTATTTAACTTGAATTTTGTTTCACATTTTTTATTCCGCATTTAATTCGATTATTCGGTGCCGTTTGTATTCAACCCCCCCTTCTACAAACTCATTGGGACCTAACAAAGTGGTACTTGATATCAATGTGCTTGGTCCTTGAGTGCTGTACAGGATTCTCTGTTATGGCTATGGCACTTGTGTTGTCACAAAAGATAGAAATTCTATCAACATGAAGTCCATAGTCAAGGAGTTGATTCCTCATCCATAACACTTGAGAGCAGCAACTTCCAGCAGCAATGTATTCAGCCTCAGCTGTAGAAGTAGAGACTGAATTTTGCTTTTTGCTAAACCATGATACAAGCTTGTTTCCCAGGAATTGGCAGGAGCCTGTTGTACTTTTCCTGTCTATTTTGCAACCTGCATAGTCTGCATCTGAATAACCAATTAGATCAAAGCCAGATTCTCTAGGATACCAAATACCTAAATTTGGTGTACCCTTGAGATATCTGAAAATCCTCTTGATAGCAATTAAGTGAGACTCCCTAGGATTAGCTTGAAATCTAGCACACAGACATGTAGCAAACATTATATCTGGTCTACTGGCAGTTAAATATAAAAGTGAACCAACCATGCCTCTATAACTTGTAATGTCCACAGACCTTTCAGTCTTATTTAATTCAAGTTTGGTGGCAGTGGCCATGGGAGTTTTTGCAGATGAACATTCCATTAAGTCAAACTTCTTTAAAAGATCATGAATATATTTAGTTTGACTAATGAAAATTCCATCACTAACTTGTTTAACTTGTAAACCAAGAAAATAGGTTAGTTCTCCCATCAGGCTCATTTCATAATTACTTTGCATTAGCTTAGCAAACTTTTTGCAAAGTTTATTATCTTTAGAACCAAATATTATGTCATATACATAAATTTGAACAAGTATACTAGAGCCATTAACATTCCTAAAGAAGAGAGTTTTATCAACAGTACCTCTAGTGAAGTGATTCTCCAAAAGGAATTTTGATAAGGTTTCATACCAGGCTCTAGGTGCTTGCTTCAGTCCATAGAGTGCTTTCAACATATAATACACATAGTCTGGAAAATTTGGATCTTCAAACCCTGGATGTTGACTTACATAAACTTCTTCCTCCAATTTCCCATTTAGAAATGCACTCTTGACATCCATTTGATAGACTTTGAAATTGGCATGGGCTGCATAGGCTAGAAAAATTCTGATGGCTTCAAGTCTTGCAACAGGAGCATATGTCTCATCAAAATCTATTCCCTCTTGTTGAGAATAGCCTTTAGCAACCAATCTGGCTTTATTCCTCATGACAATGCCATTTTCATCCATCTTGTTTCTGAATACCCATTTTGTGTCAATAGGACTTTTATTCTTTGGTTTAGGTACCAGCTTCCAAACTTTGTTTCTCTCAAATTGGTTCAGCTCTTCCTGCATAGCTAATATCCAATCTGGATCCAATAAAGCTTCTTCCACTTTCTTAGGTTCCTCCTGAGATAGAAAACTACTATACAGACATTCATCTTGAGTAGCTCTTCTTGTTTGCACTTTAGATGATATATCACCAATGATCAGTTCAAAGGGATGATTCTTGGTCCATTTCCTTTGAGGTGGAAGATGTGCTCTAGATGAGGTGGCCTCAGTATTGTCATGATGTGAGACAGAGTGTTGATTAGTTGAAACTCCCCCTGAGTTGTTGGTCCTTTGCAGGGAACTTGGAGTTCTATCAACTGATGATGTAAATCGATTATCCGTTGATGAACTATGATCAACGGATGCTTCATTTTGTACTTCAACGGATGATGCACTATGTCTTTCAACGGATACTGCATTGCCTCTATCAACGGATGCAGAATTCTGACTTTCAACGGATGCAGTATTTTGTGCATTATACAAAGGCATGTTTTGAATCCCTTTTGAAGTGTCATCTCCATCAGTCTCCTCTTCACTATCATCACAATATATCCCAATGTTGTCAAATTTGAGTCTCTCATGATGTCCCTCATCTGTTAGTCCATCAAGCTTTTTATCATCAAACACAACATGCACAGATTCTATAACAATGTTGGTTCTTAGATTGTAGACCCTATAAGATTTTCCAGCTGAGTAACCAACAAATATCCCTTCATCAGCCTTTGCATCAAACTTCCCTTTATGGTCAGATTGATTCCTCAGTATAAAACATTTACATCCAAAGACATGAAGAAAGTTTAGAGTTGGTTTTCTTCTCTTGAACAACTGATAAGGAGTCATGCCTTTAGCTCGATTGATCAAAGAAATATTCTGAGTGAAACAGGCACAATTAACAGCTTCAGCCCAGAAATATGTTGGTAACTTTGATTCTTCAAGCATTGTTCTGGCAGCCTCAATTAAAGATCTGTTCTTTCTTTCAACTACCCCATTTTGCTGAGGTGTTCTTGGAGCTGAGAACTCATGCATGATTCCATTTTCTTCACAGAACAGCCTCATTGACAAATTCTTGAACTCAGTTCCATTGTCACTCCTGATATTCCTAACCTTCAAGTCAGGATGATTATTGACTTGCCTGATGTGATTGATAATGATTTCACTTGCTTCATCCTTTGATCCAAGAAAATAGACCCATGAAAACTTTGAGAAATCATCTACAATCACTAAGCAATATCTTTTTCTTGCAATTGACAATACATTGACTGGTCCAAAAAAATCCATATGTAGCAGCTGTAATGGTTCATCAATTGTTGTTTCAAGCTTCTTTTTGAATGATGCTTTCCTTTGTTTGCCTTTTTGACAAGCATCACACAAACCATCCCTTGAGAATTCAACAAGAGGAATTCCTCTTACTAAGTCCTTTTTGACTAGATCATTTATTGTCTTGAAATTCAAATGGGATAGCTTCTTGTGCCATAGCCAACTTTCAACTGGACTTGCTTTGCTGAAGAGACAAGTAATAGATTCTGCATCTGTAGAGTTGAAGTCAGCTAAGTATACATTTCCTTTTCTAACTCCAGTTAGAACCACTTTGTTGTCTTTCTTACTGGTGACAACACAGGCTTCAGAATTGAAGGAAATTATATTCCCTCTATCACATAGTTGACTGATGCTCAGTAAGTTGTGCTTGAGACCATCAACTAATGCAACTTCATCAATGATGACATTCCTGGTTGAAATCAAGCCATATCCCATAGTAAACCCTTTGTTGTCATCTCCAAAGGTTATGCTAGGGCCAGCTCTCTCCTTAAACTCTGTGAGCAGGGTGAAATCTCCTGTCATGTGTCTTGAACAGCCACTGTCCAAGTACCATAGATTTCTTCTTTTTCCCTGCACACCACCAAATCAATCAAGTTGATTTTGGTACCCAAGTTTCCTTGGGTCCATTCTTGTTAGCCTTTCTCCTAGACTTCATTCCTCCTGCATCTTTAGACTTAGGTAACTTTGAGTCAACCTTGGTCTTAGATGTAGTTGGTTGAGGTGTAGGGTTAGTCACATAATCATTTAGCACATTTGGAATATGATAAGGCATGGATTGTGCAAACATGTTATTCCACATAGGCATATTGTATGGCATTTGAGGCATACTAAATGCAGCAAGATAAGGATTGTTAAAATATGGCATGTTTGCAAAATGTGCATAAGGATTCTGTTGAGACATAGTAGGCATAGTATGTAGAGGTGATGCAGACATATTAGGCATGGAAGAGGGTGCATGTATGAGAGTTTTCTTAATAGATTTGCAATTAGCAGATAGATGATTAACACTACTACAATGCACACGGCTTTTTCTAGGAGCATACTTATCAGGTGTGTAATTGTTATTTTTGTTAATCCCTACCTTCCCATTTCTATAATATTTCCTTTTAGTTTCCTTTTTATCCTCAACCACTTTGAGCCTATTCTTTAACTGTTCTAAGGTCATGTGCCCTATATTCACCTTACTGACATCTTTTGATGTGCTTACTTCTCCTTTGACAAAGTTTTTGGAAGTTGAACCAAACTTTTTGTTGAGTTTCTTTAGATTTTCACTTTTAGAAACATCTGCCTGTTTTAATTGAGGAACCTTCAACGGATGCTCCTTTTCTTCCTTCAACGAATAACTTTCATCATCCGTTGATTCCACATCCGTTGACAGTCCATCAATTAATTCCATTTTCTTTTTGTTTTTATCCCAGGAAGTCTCACAGAATGATTCAATTCCTTGGACCTTGGCAATTTGAGCACTAACATCCCTAGATGTCTTCCAGGCTTTAATCACCTCTTGCTCTCTCTCTAATTGATTAGAAAGTATTTCTACTTTCTTAACAGATTCAGCTAGTTCATTTTCAACAGATATACAATGTAGCTTAGTTTTCTCTAGGTCAATCAACTTGTCTTCTAACACAGCATTTCTATTACTTAAAAACAGATTGTTCTCTTTAATCCTACTATTTTCTTTAGCAAGAGATTTAAGAGACACACGCAAATGATACAATTCAGTAGACATGTCATTAAAAGCATCATTGCACTCTTCTTTAGTAAGCTGTGTTACATCAGTAGTGATTACCTGTTTGCTTGATGAACTAACTTCATTTTCCTCAGAATCAGCCATGAGAGCCAAGTTGACATATTCCACATCTTCATCCTCTTCTTCTCCATCAGCTGCCCAGTCTTTTTCTTGAGTAATGAAAGCCCTCTCCTTTTGCTTGAGCAGATCAAAATATTTCTTTTTATAATCTACTTGGTCAAATTTCTTCTTTTCAGAAGTTGGCTTTCTGCACTCACTTGCAAAGTGTCCACTTATACCATAATTGTAACATTTGAACATGGATTTGTCCACCATGTTCTTATGAGGTTTAGTGGCTCTAGTGTTTTTCCTAAATTTCATCTTTGCAAATCTCCTGGACAGAAATGCAAGATGCTCATCAATTCCATCAGAGTCATCTTGGCTGGAGTTGTCCTCAATATCAACAGCTACTTCTTTTTCCTTGCATGATTCCTGATTTCTTATACCATCTTTGGAGTTTGATGTAGATCTCACAGTTTCTTGTCTTCATTCTCTCTCATTTTCAGCTACCAAGGCAACTGAACCTCCTTTCTTTCTCTCCTTCTCCAATACCTCATCCTGTTCCAGCTCTAGTTCATAAGTCTTCAAGATTCCATATAATCTCTCAAGAGTGAAGTCCTTATAATCTTGAGAGTTTCTCAAGGAGACAGTCATGGGTTTCCATTCCTTTGGCAAGGATCTTAAGAATTTAAGATTTGAATCCTTCACCTGGTACACTCTACCATACAGCTTCAGTCCATTCAACAGCTTTTGGAATCTATTGAATGTGTCATTTAAAGATTCATTTTCTTCAAAATGAAAATACTCATACTGTTGAATGAGAAGCTGCATTTTGTTCTCTTTTACTTGTTCTGTACCTTCACACAGTAGCTGAACTGTGTCCCAAACCTCTTTGGCAGTTGTGCAATTTATCACATTATCAAACATATCCTTGTCAAGACCATTAAACAAAATGTTCATAGCCTTCTTATCCTTGTGGACTTCTTCTGTGTCTTCCATTGTCCATTCTGCTCTAGGTTTTGGAATGGATTGACCAACAGCAATTGTGGCCGTAGCAACTGTGGCTACTTTGTGGGGAATGTGAGGACCATTCTCAATGCATTTTACATAACCTTCATCTTGGGAGAGTAGATGAAGGTGCATTTTCACCTTCCAGTGGTGATAACTGTCTTTGTCAAGAACTGGGATTTTTACTCCAATATCCTTCTTACTCATCTTTGTTAGTTTCCAAGATCTTTAAACTCTTTGTGTGTCAAGAGCCTGCTCTGATACCAATTGTTATTCCTAGTGAACTAACAATGAGATTTACAGAAGGGGGGTTGAATGTAAATCTCAAAACTTTTTCAGGTTTTGAGCAGTTTCAAGGGCTATGTGTTCAAGATGAACAAGTGTGTGAATTGCTACAAGCTAATACGGACAGATATATATTCAGACACAAATGTAGAGAACACACCAGACCTTAAAAACTTTTCTGGTGGATTTGTTGTTCCACCAGAGATGGTATTTCAGAAAATCTGTGATTCAAGAAGTTGATCACAGCTGCGTCCTAGTACAAACTAGATAAATTTTCTCTCAAGATTTTTCTAAACAGCTCTGGATTTTTTTTTCTAATTACTAGCTTCTGCTTGGTTTTTATATCACCAAGTTTACAAGTGAAGACAAAGATAAAATACAATAATAAAATAAGTTCTCCACTTGTTTTTTCTCCATTTTACTCCAGTGCATTGTTGACTATTGCCTCTTTGTACTAGAGTAGAACGGCTGCTTTTTCTGATGTTCCTGAAATAGGCTACCACATCTCAGTTGTCTCTGTCAACCCATGTGCCTCTGTTTGTAGGTACAACTACCACTTGTCAACTGCTATTTAACAGAACATCCGTTGAAGCCTTCATCCGTTGATGGCTTTATCCGTTGATGTGTTAGCAGTTGAAGCTCTATCCGTTGATGCACTCATCCGTTGAAGGATGTTATCCGTTGAAGCTTTAGAGACATCCGTTGAAGCTTTGTTTCTCATCCATTGAAGGTCTTTAAGTTATCCGTTGATACCACTTCATTTATACAAAATTACAAGGCATAAAATACTTACAATTGGCCTTCCTATTTGCATATCCTCTAGTAGTCAACATGACTTATAATTCCTCTCAACTTCTAAGAATTATATCTCAAATACAGAGACTGAAATGTGCTACAACACTAGACTTATTTCTAAGTAAAGCTACACCATCAACGGATAGCCAAAGTGGTCTTATCCGTTGAGGCTACAAACACTAGATTTCTACTTAAGTGTTTTGTTAAACATATCATCAAACTAATGCACATATATTCCTAACAAAGCAATATTAGGGATAGAATAGCCTGGATGGGATCGTGTAATGGGGAGTATACAGTAAAGTCAGGTTATCGATATTGGGCTTCTCAGTCCACTTCTACTGCATCTGTGAATGTGTCAAAGGGCTGGAATAAAATCTGGCAAGTTCAACTTCCGCATAAGGTTATAACTTTTTTATGGAGATTCTGCAAGAACACTATACCTGTTAGGTATCTGCTTCGAAGTAAGGGGGTGGTAATGCCAATTAGTTGTCCTATGTGTGATGTTGATATCGAACATATGCGACACCTGTTTTGTGAATGCAAGTTTGCCGAGGAGTGCTGGCAGCAATCAGGGTTAGATATTGACTTCAGCGATGTAGAAATGGCCCCGAACTGGCTGTTGGAAAAATTTAGTAATGGTGATTTAGAGTTGGTAGAGAAGATTGGAACAGTGCTATGGGGCATATGGTTCTCCAGGAATAAAAGAGTTTGGGAGGGAAAAAATATTTCTCCTGGAGTGGCAATGAACATCATTACCAACATGATGGTCGATTGGCGTGAAGCAAACAAACAGAAGATGTTGTCACGTCCGGAAACAGCTCAAGCTCCTCCAAGCTCATGTACTCAGTGGTCTTTGCCAGAGGTAGGGTGATATAAAGTAAATGTGGACGCTTCAGTTTATACTAATGACACTACATTTGCTTTGGGGAAGATTTTGCGGAATGACCATGGTCAATTCATGCCGGGGAAAAATATGAGGATTAACGATAAGGTTTCGGTGTTGGAAGCAGAAGCTACAGGGGTTCTGGAAGCGCTTAAATGGATTGAACATCAAGGGGTCCAGAATGTGGTACTAGAGTGTGACTCTGAGCTTGTGGTTCATTCGCTGCAAGGGAAGACAACGTACCTGGTAGAAGTTGGGCATGTAATTGAGGAGTGCAGGGAGAAGTTTAGGCAGAGAACGAATATCCTTGTCTGTCATGTTAAAAAGTAAGCAAACAGGGCGGCACATTTGTTGGCAAGAGTCCCATGTTTGCTAGGTAGCTACAATCATTTCATGTCTCCTCCAAATATTTTGTTGGAGATGTTACCATCTGAATTTTCTAGCTAATGAAATTTCACCTTTCAAAAAAAAAATTATTTTTTATTTTGGTTCAACCCAAAGATTTTATTAATGTGATTTTTTCCTAGTGAAACATGTAGCGATGTACATGTAAAATGTTGGGTTGTCCGAAAAACGGAGTCTTGATTTACAACTACAGTACTTAAATCTGACACCCCCTCTCCTTCTCCCACAAGACTCTCTCTCTCTCGGAAGTCTAAAAATACTCTCTCTCTCTCTCTGAAAAGTCTCTCTCTCTCTCTCTCCTCAAAAGTCTAAAAATACACTCTCACACTTACACACACTCTCTCTCCCTCGCTAACTAAAACCTCTGTATTGTGTGGAGAAAAACATAACACAACACTCCATCCATTCACAACCATCTCCACAATGTGCACCACATAATCGCCACCAATGGCCACCTGTCACCGCCACAACCCCACCAACCTAGCCGCCGTTGTCCTCGACAACCACCACTCCTCCACCTCTCTCTGCTCCTCCTTCTCTCGCTCCTCTTTCCGTCGCAAACTCCTCCACTCTCTCCGCTGCGGTGGCGGCTGCTCCGACAAGCCGAAGCACAAACCATTACCCAACAACGACTCTAGATCCGACCCGACAAACAAGAATGATCCTGGATCCGACAAGTTATCAGAGCTCTTAAGATTGTCTGAGGAAGAAGAAGATGAGGTCAAGAAGAAAACCAAGGTGTTAGATGAGTTCAAGTGTGTTGTTAAAAGGTTACAATGCGACGACGTTTTGTGGGGTGCCAAGGAAATAAGGAGATTAACTAAAGAAGATCCACATGCTAGAACTACTTTGGCTTTGCTTGGTTCTATTCCCACATTAGTTGCGATGTTGGATTGTAAGGGAAATGATGTTGAGTTTCAGATCTCGGCTCTTTATGCTTTGCTCAATCTTGGAATTGCCAATCCTGAGTTAGTCCACTTTTCTTATATGTTTTCGGGTTTCGGGTCGTTTTCGTGTTTGTAAATTGCTTAAAAATTATTAAAATGTGATTAGTTTGAGTGATTAAGGTTCAAGAAATGAAATTGCTCATTTTTGTGTAAGTTGGTTTGTAATTGTTGTCATTTATTAAATTGATTTGGTTGTGGACTGCATTTTAGCAATGTGGTAGTTGTGTGTGTTTGTTGTGGGGTTTATTATTGGGAATGTAGTTGGACTTACTATGTTTTTATAAACCCTTTGTTGCAGAAACAAAGCTGCTATTGTTAAAGCAGGAGCTGTTCATAAGATGCTTAAACTGGTTGATTCTTCCGATGAGTTGCCGGATCAGTCTGTTGCTGAAGCAATAGTTGCAAATTTTCTCGGGTTGAGTGCTCTGGATGTGAACAAGCCGATTATTGGATCCTCAGGTGCAATTCCGTTTCTGGTTAAAATGTTGAAGGATGTGGATAGTTCAGGCGGATCTCAAGCTAAGCAGGATACTTTGCGAGCGTTATATAATCTCTCGATTTCACCTTCGAACATTTTACCAATGCTTGAAACTGATGTCGTACAATTCTTTGTGTCCTCGTTGGGTGACATGGAAGTCAGTGAAAGAATACTGTTGATTATGAGCAATGTCGTGTCAACACTTGAGGGACGTAAAGCTGTTAGTAGTGTTCAGAATGTGTTCCCGATATTGATTGACGCATTGAGTTGGAATGATTCACCTGGGTGTCAAGAGATAGCGTCATATATTCTAATGGTTATGGCTCATAAATCATATGTAGACAGACAGGCCATGACTGAGGCTGGGATTGTTTCAGCCCTTCTTGAGTTAACTCTAATAGGGAGTAATTTAGCACAAAAAAGAGCTTCCAGGATATTGGAGTGCTTGAGAGTAGATAAAGGAAAGCAAGTTTCTGAAAACTGTGTGGGAGGATCTGGTGGCACGTTATCGGCACCTCTTTGTGGGGCGTCACCGTCATTTGCTGATCCACATTTGCAAGAATGTCCAGACGAGGATGATATGATGAGCGAGGAGAAAAAAGCGGTGAAGCATTTAGTTCAACAAAGCTTGCACAACAACATGCGACGAATAGTGAAGAGGGCCAACTTGCCTCAAGATTTTGTCCCGTCAGATCATCTCAAGTCTCTAACATCAAGTTCAACATCCAAGAGCTTACCATTTTGATGACGGAAGAAACTTCGTATGTTAGTGTCGTTTAAGCCATTTTGAGTTAAGTTTTAGTCATTTGTTGGATTAAGGTCATCAGCTTTGCTAAAAATCACATAATTATCGGTATATATTTAGAGGTGTCATAACATCTTTTGTGCCGGGGTTCTCTTGTGTTCATTTGGTTTGGTAAATTATCGTGAATTATCGCAATGTGATTTGCGCAAAGCAATATTATGGGGTTCCTTTTGGTTGAAAGAATATTTTTTTAGACAAGAAAATAATAAGCATGGTGCAAATTTGTTATGATCTAGAATTCCTTCTGGCTGATGGTGATGGGTTCTAATGTATTCTTGTGAGTCCATTTTCTTTACATTCTGAAAGTTATGTACACCAACTTAGGAGCCCCCCCACTAAAACTGCCAAAAAATGTTTAGAACCTACCCTTCAACACCTGTATGTATATGGTCACAATTCACAAGATACAGTTTATAGTGTTGTGTTGAGCATCTTATTGAAGTTTTATTACACTTGCTCTGCTGATATTATTAGGAATTTCATTATTGTCAAGTGTCTCTTTCATGCCACTCACACATTTTTGTCTACCTCCTCTTTCCTCACCTTTCTTTTTAACATGGCATCTTTATAGATTATCACTGCTGCAAAATCACATTTTTATTGGTATAATTTTGGAGGCGTCCTCATATTGTGTCGAGGCTCACTTGTATTGATTTGTTTTGGTAAATTATCCTGAATTATTTCAATGTGATTTCTGCAAAGCTATATGGGTTTCCTTTTGGTTGAAAGATATTTTTCATAGACAAGAAAATAAAAAGCATGGTGCAAATTTGTTATGATTGAGAAAAATCCTTTCTGGTTGATGGTGATGAGTTTAATGTATTCTTGTGAGTCCATTTTCTGAACATAGTAACATACTGAAAGATACAGACACTCAACAATGTGTACGGTCACAATTCACAACATATACCCTTTCGACCTCCCGCAAGGAAACAAGAGCTCAACCACTGCACATCTGCACCAACCCCTTTGTTGGCGAAGTTTGATTAGACTTACTCTGCTGATAATATTAGGAATTTCATTACTGCTAAGTGTCTCCTTCATGCCCCTTCAACATTTTTGCCTGCCTCCTCTTTTCCTGTTCTTATCATGGGGTCTGTACAGATTGTTTAAACTGTTTGGATCAGCATACCTAAACTACTTGTTTAGAATTCTTCCTTTGTTTTCCAAATATAATTACTATTATTTAATTGCATAAAAATGTTACCTAAAAGCAAACAACTACTACTTATATGTTGAGATTCCTCTTATTTTAGCCACCCTTGTAATTTTGTTGATTGCAGACTATAGAGAAATGCTAATTCTGGATTAGTAGGTAATAAAGTACATACTATATATCATATCTTAATGCAAATGGTAGAAAGTATTGAATGCCCATCCAAATCTGGGAATCTTTCATTCCCATGCCACATTTACAGCTTCTGGACCCAAACTCAAAGTCTTATCAATTTATATAAGGGTTTCTTCTGCCTAGTCTGTTCTAACTACTAGTACACGAGAGCACGCACTAACTTCAACTAACATTAGTTAATCAACGATTAATCTATCGCTATTTTTAATTAACTTCCTGGACCAGTTGATTAGGAGTAATAATCTATAAGCAGTTTTAATGAACTTCCTGGACCATTTATCGTTGACTTCATTAAGTAAATTAGTAGCTGTACCAGCCCTACTACACTTTGCTATGAATGCAGATGCAAAGAAGAATGGGTTTGTAGGTAAGAATCCAAGGCAACGTCTCAATTTACTCCTGTGTACAAGGAACAGATGAGTAAACAGATATATTGAATTTTGTGTGTATGGAATGGACCCAACGGATCGGATTCAACTGAGAACCGACAATTGAAAGACACAGATTTTGAGCTGAACATAATATAGAAAAAGTGCGGAGGAACATTTTGTTTAATTTGAGTTGCACTTGCTTTGTTCTTATTTAAAAAGCGGATCTGTACATGTAATTGTTACAAAGAGAGAGGATTATTTATTTATTAAGAGTATTACCTTCCGACAAGGTAGCATTTCTCCTTTATAATGAAGGTCCAGCTTTAGTGATGTAACTAGCACTAAGCATGCTCTCAGCCTGTAATGTGCAATCTCTAAGGATATATTTATATAAATATATATTAGGTGAAGAGCTGCGGTGGACAGACAAACAGACAACTTTCATTCATGCTTAGTGGTGCTTGGCCACATTTCTTCTTCTATAATATGCTTAGTTATATGTATGTGCAAGGACTCGAATGAATCTATAATAGTCTCTTCAATCACAACACAGATTGCAAATCATTTTCTTTCGCTACTAACAACACAAAAATGAAAATAACACAAGTGCTAGCAATCCTCATGTCAGGTTGAACATTACATAACACAACTGGCCCAAATGGGATTACAATCCCCTCTTGTACTTGTGCCAAAACCAGATGCCTCTTTCTGCTGTGCATCAATAACAACCCCTTCTATAAAATTTATAGCACACCATTCCGTACCAACTGGAGATATGTTGCACTCATCCTCAGTTGAACCACCACTTAAATTCACATCTATTCAACAAATTTTTGTACTATCAGCAACCTATTCCGTTGCTAACACATATCTGGTCACTGTCATGGTCATGAGTGAAGGTGCATACTGCATTTGACTTATAAATGTTAATAGAACTTCATTACACTTTAATTGCTAAACCCAACTACATGATTGGCTGATCAGACACCCACCAGCCTCTCATGACCTTCTCAATCATCATTGCTTAGCACCTCTAAGCAAACCTTATAACCATTTCTAGAAAATCCACTGTCAAAATATGTACAACCTTACCTCTCTGTATACTCATCACATCTACCGAAACTTTACATCTATATCATATAAACTTCTTTAAAGCCTATATAAACCCCCCCTCCCCCCTGATGATGATAGGACTCCTGAGGGTTTCAGGCAGGTCGCCTCCAAGAGTCTTCTTTCACACAAACTTCTTATTGGGATTGCATTAATTATTATATATGTGGTGTTACAAGTCCTAAATTTTGACACCAACATTTATTGGATGGTAAAGATTTAGCCATGGAAAGACAGGTCTATCAAGAAACGGACAGCCAAGATCCATGTATATAATCAGAACAATTTAGACAGTCAACAAATATTAGGCGCAGCCAGGCTGAGTCTCAGGTAACAATTTCTGCCGTACATGCTCGCAACACATAGTGCAAACTGAGACTTAGTGTAAGCTAAATTTTGGGGGTCACATCTGTCAAAGCCCCAGTTCAGGTGCCCGGAGAGGCATCCATTTCCATCCTCTCATGATACATGGCCCGCTAGTATGTTTACCACTCAAATCGATGCTTATGAAGCATGTAGACCAAAGCTAAGTCTGCTAAACATGTAAACTCAAATCACTATATTTGATGCTGCCAAATCTGGTTTAGCGTCTTCAAGAATTATGCAGGCATCTTTTCAACCCCGTTCCATCTATAAAGGGATCGTTCCAGCATTGTTAGAAATTGCAATACCCATATTGCTTCTTGTAAAGCTGAGGAAGTATTTAATCACCATGAAACCAGGGACAAAGAAATTGTTAGGAGACTAACAAAAACTTTTGTGGTCTTGAGAAACCTGATTAGTCCCGATATGTGGACGTACTTACTGTGCATGAGGTCAGGTCACAGCGCAAAAATTTCAATTAAAACACTTGCAAAAGAGAGAAAGGAATCTCACAATTAACCAGGCATTCTAAGATGATTTCCAAAATCAATTGGACAATCCCAAAGTTAAATATGTTAAAGCCAGCCAGTTCATAAGAGACCCACATTCTGGCTAGATATCATCACCTTATACAATTTACCCCAGGATGCATAATGAGGAAATAGCCTGTTATCAATCTTGTACGATAAAGGCATTATTATATATATATTGAATATATAACTAATTCATAAAAAAATTGCTAATTCTTAAATCACATAAGCATATAAGAATTAACAATTAAATTAGGAGAAGGGTTTGAGAAAACAAACAGAGATTGGATTTAATCTCGAGTCCAGAAAACTGTCTCCTTAAAGCAGTTTCGCCCCGCACCATCCGTGTTTAGCGATCTGCTTCCCCGGATAAAACGAGATACTAGTATAATCGATAGATCGAATATACTCTCAGCGAACTTGAACTAAACCCGAGAACTATCACCGGAATATTGGAAAAATTTAAGACTAAAGAGACCAAGAATGAAAGAGATGACTCTTATTTCCTTGACTTAATAAAACTGGTGCCCTAAGACTCTATTTATAAATAGAGGCTTGAAATGACTTGTTTTTCTTTTCGATGTGGTACATGGTATTTATAAGAAAAACTAAGGAATAGGTTTGTGCTACTCTCGATGTGGTACAAAACCACTTTTCATATTAAAAGGTAAAACTTTGGAATATCAGTTCTCATTCACCTTTTACTCATTTTGAGCGTGTTAATATGCGTTGGAATCCCCTCAAAGAGAAGAATACATTCCAATAAATACACACCACTAACACATAATGTGTCTCACTCATATAGAGTCTCAAAATGATTCACAACTTAGTCTAAAATACTAAGTTTGTCCAACAATCCCCCACAAATGAGATTGATGGTCCAGTAGCACGCACCACATAGACACCACATAGACAGACAGACGCGGAGCTTGACTTGGTGATAGTTCCGGCGGTCAGATATAGCATACGATAGGTAGAGAATGCTCCTTGAACCTTCGCTCGAATAAGTATATCGACTTTACTGGTAGACAGTATGACGCGATGTCCTTGAACTGTTCGACCGTTTGTGTAAACGATGACATACTCATCACTATATCTTTCCTGACTCATTCAGTTCTCATGATTATGTCCATTTTGGCCCTGGAACATCGTCCTGGTTCTGCAAGAGTTTCTAAAGAATTGTGCCTCGCAATTCTCCTTTGAAGCGGCCATACTTCTCTCTTACATAGGTGATCTTATCTTATAGAGTAACCCGCGTTTACTCAACCGAATATTATGTATTCAAACTTGAAATCCTTGTATTCGTCAAAGATCATTAAAAGCATAAAGCTTAACCTCGTACCTTACGGGTCTCACTGTTTCATCATCATAGAAATAGGCCAGGGGTTACCCCCACAGTGATTTAGTCATCATGATTTAGTTGTCCCATTGAACCAAGTTCTTGGGATCTCCAGTCAGCAAGGTTGGGTGTCCACCATGACGCCGTTAAGCAATAGGCAAGGCTCATTCCTCTCGATGATTTGACAACTATCTCTCGGTCTAACTAGATTCCCTTGTCTTAAACAGATTCACTCAGTTTAACCATCTGGTCAGTGGATCCAAACATTATCATTTGACTTTACATAGTCAATCATGATAATTCTCGTTGAGAATAGTTATTTAATGGTATTATGTCCTCATCATAGATGTGAGACATACCATTTCATACACAATAATGTGATCTCCCAATTTGCATATTGATTACACGATATATGCATATTGAAGACACATTTTCCTTGTCATTTAGGAATATCCTTACAAAGTGGCTACTCAGCCTTTTAACTGCATTTATTTTATGCACCAGACTCGTATTCCATCATGAATCGAGCTAAGTTTAGGATTTCCATGACACGACTGCTAAGTGTGAAATGTATTCTCGAATGACTTTTAAGTTCTTAAAGTCAAATATCTAATTTACATACTATATTCACATAGTACAATTAGATATCTTTCGTATTGCAGTCCAAGCTCACGAGCACATATCATACACCTTAAATCTCATTGCAATCACTTCCAAGTGACCAATTTCCATTGTACTCGTGCATCTACCCAGTTTACCAACTGTATAGCCTATGTCTAATTTTGTACAATTTTAAAAAGTACAACATACTTGCAATCCTTCTTGAGAGATCCTTGTTCATCTACGCTTGGATAAATATAAATCCATTCCAGCTATGACAACTTTAGCTTCGTTGATCTCTTCAAAATTCACATCACCAACATGTGACATGTATCATCTAAAACTTTTAAAGTCACGAAGATTGTAATCTTCAAATAAAAACTTTTCAATCTCATCAAGATTTTCAGAGATGATCCTCTTGTCATTACTTCTCGTAATGATCAGATCACTCACATGCAATCAATTATGACTTGCATATCATGTATAAATAACACATGCACACTTGTCAATTCTCTGATTTTGAATCAGTTTGACCTCTCATATTGACATATTTCACATTTAAGTAATAACTTTACTAGTTATTACTTAAGGCTTCACTTGTTATTGATATTACCAGCTTTTAGCGTCCCAAAAGCCAGCAATTTCAGTTTGCATCATTACCGAGTTTAAGCGTCCTTAAACTGGCAATCCTTATTCACATAGCAACCAATTTTGAGCGTCCTCAAAATGGCAACCATGTCATTTATTTGAAGCCATTGCTTATCATAGCAATATCAAATTTAATATGCCATTATTTTGTGTCAATGTTGTTTCACTCAACATGATCACCGAAAATACAGATTTTCTACTCTTGCTTTATCTAGAGCAACTCTCGGGTTCACGTAAATAGATATTTCTCCAAATATCTATTTAGAAAGACCATCTCAATGTTCATTGATGCACTTTTAAATTTCATAATACGATAATTTTAGTATCATCTTAATGAACATTATTCTCAAAACTCGAGAATATTTCATAAATTATATAAGGTCATCACTTTCGACTGTAATATTTTTGTATCAGTCTGACCTTATACTTCCTTCAGACCCAGATATATTTTCCCAATTTAAAAATTCATTTGGGTCCTAATGCTTCTATCTCGTAAGAAGATCTATATATTTTTTAAACAAGATTCTGTCAAACAGAACCACTCTCTCTATTTCTTAACATCCTTTCCCCTACAAAGGACATAGAGAGAACATGCACAATCCATTTTCTAGTACACGTGCTAGAAAATCTTGATTTATTGACTCTTAGTAATAGTCAAATTTTCTCTTGATATATTCACTTATCAAGAAATTATACGAGAAGCGCATTGCTTCTATTAAATTTACGAGTTCACCTTCAAGCAAATTATCAAGACATTCGGGACTAGCAATTATCCAAGTCTTTTGCTCTCTGCAGGTTCATCATCACATTCATCCAATAACTCGTAAGTTCATTTAGATGACTTTTAATTACAGATCTACTAGGATCTACTAGCTTATCGCATAAGCATTCCTAAACTCTGTAATAGTATTCTTACGAATCTCAAAAATTAGATTCATATATCGGATATTATTAGACTCAACCATTGTCTATGTATCCATCCAAAATATCTCAATTGATTTTGGATCTCATGCTACCAACAGAGGTATTGGTATCAAGTTTCGAGATACCCCCACATTTCAATTATTTTCAAGAATGTTTCATTACATTCCACTATTCATAGAAAATTCAATAATTTTCTATTTTAGATACCCCCACAATTTTAATATTTTACAGAATGTCAGAAAATATTCCAAAACTAATAGGAAATTTAATTATTTCCTTCTGTGGTATCATGTTTAAGGAACGATTGGCCCTTCGTAACTAATATCCTCAAATTCAGTGATAGTCTGAGCTGATCACAATCGTTTTGCATCTCTCTCAGAGCGCAACTCAAGCCTGCATCTACTCCATTTATTTAATGCGAGTAAGGTGCAACGACCTCATGAATATTCACGTTGCAAACAGAATTTTCCCGGTGATTATTCATCATCAAATTTATTCACTACCATCTTAATTATCTGTATTAAGTTGGATTTACCCTTGAGTTTATAGAGCACACATCTCTCTATTTAGCTTCAATATTGACTCGACTACGAGTACGAGTGATAAATGTTTTACTATCAAACCAGACAGTAAACACGTATCGTGTCACTACCTCTCATCTGAGCAGGTTTTACGTCATTCATTAAAACCTATAAGATTTTAATATCATGTTTAAAGAACTTCCCGTGGTTCTTATCATTAAAAATTCAATTACCGAATTTCTCTAAAATATTTACATGGTTCACATGAACCTACATTTCTGGCTCACCTACTGGTACAACCATAAATGGCCCAAGGAAGAACATAAATCTTCAATAACCCCACATTCAGTGATCCTTGATCAACTGATGCGTTAGGGTTAACAACTTTTCGGATTCTCTCCGAAATTCAACATAACTACTGAGATCAATATTCGCCGTATTAAGTATCATATGGATCACTATAATAGGCTCGTGTGTCACTGCCGCAGCAGACCGATACCAACACGTGAAATTACTATTTGACTGGAGGAAAAATCCAACCAGAAAAATATAATTTATGTGCCGACCCATAACATGTACTCCAGGCCCATTAGGTTTTTTTAATGTGGAGAATCCTGAGCAATTGTAAATCTGGTTCACTTCAGCTGCCCACCTCGTCACATTATTTAACAATGATTAAAAAAATATTAATCACCAAATAATCAAGTTCCATCATGAAGGGTCACATTTATGTAGCCATATCATTTAATTGCATAGCAATATCATGTTATGAACTTGCAAACACGCATGTAAACTATAGCATATACGATTCTTGTATCAGTGTACTAATAATTCCAAAATCAATTCAGAATTAAAAAATCAATCACCATGTTAACAAAACATAATAAGCTATCCATTAATAGCGAAAATATGGACGAATTATAAATTTGGGTTTAATCTACCAATTTATAATGATCAACCCGAGAGAGATGTCACCAAATATGTCCACTTTAATATAAGTTGATCATAAATCAATAACCATTAAAGCATCAATAGCCTTATAAGAAACCAATTATCCAACAACTTTGTGCTTACTTTTGCCTCGTACCTGTTATGCTTAAACAAAGCACCACTTAAAATCAAATTTATATTAATTTCAAGCACATGGCAACAAGTGATCAAAGAAATTAACGCACTAAATTTAATTTAATTAATGAGGCAAATAATGGCCACTCATATACCCATAAATAAATCCAATTTAAACAATCAAATTGACCTTTGCGTCTACTCACAAGAAAGTATGAAAATTGAAGAAAACTGCTTTAAGATTGTTATCAATCTTGTACGATAAAGACATTATTATATATATATTGAATATATAACTAATTCATAAGAACATTGCTAATTCTTAAATCACATAAGCATATAAGAATTAATAATTAAATTAGGAGAAGGGTTTGAGAAAACAAACAAAGATTGGATTTAATCTCGAGTCCAGAAAACTGTCTCCTTAAAGCAGTTTCGCCCCGCACCATCCATGTTTAGCGACCTGCTTCCCAGGATAAAACGAGATACTAGTATAATCGATAGATCGAATATACTCTCAGCGAACTTGAACTGAGCCCGAGAACTATCACCGGAATATTGGAAAAATTTAAGACTAAAGAGACCAAGAATGAAAGAGATGACTCTTATTTCCTTGACTTAATAAAACTGGTGCCCTAAGACTCTATTTATAAAGAGAGGCTTGAAAGGACTTGTTTTTCTTTTCGATGTGGTACATGGTATTTATAAGAAAAACTAAGGAATAGGTTTGTGCTACTCTCGATGTGGTACAAAACCACTTTTCATATTAAAAGGTAAAACTTTGGAATATCAGTTCTCATTCACCTTTTACTCATTTTGAGCATGTTAATATGCGTTGGAATCCCCTCGAAGAGAAGAATACGTTCCAATAAATACACACCACTAACACATAATGTGTCTCACTCATATAGAGTCTCAAAATGATTCACAACTTAGTCTAAAATACTAAGTTTGTCCAACATAGCCATCTCAGAGCCTTTTCTGTACTAGTGCATTATACCATATGTAAAGCAGCTACTGAACCCTGAAATGCACACATTTGCCATCAGTGAAAATAACTGAATAACAAGAAAAATACATATGTAGCCTCCAACAGAGCATCTTTTCATCCGCCGACTAAACATCACTCCAAGACTTCATATGCATTAGGCTTAAGAGATGATCACTCATATTACGAATTCTTGACAACCACTAAAAGAGATGATCAATATATCTTATATGTATCATGCTTTAAGAGACGATCAAAAACCAAACCTAAAACAATCACCTCTAGAGTCTTATGAGTCTGTAGTTGTAAAAACCCATTAAATCCCCTCGAGGAGAGTGCTCAGGGACATGTAAGTGGTAAGGGAACGACGGAACATCAAGAAACTCACAAGGATACAGGGAGAGACAGTCTAGCCAAGCCACACAACATCTTCTCAAAAAGATGAAGTGATTAATATGGATATAGACACATCCCTACTAGCATCCTCCGAGAAAACTGAACTCTCCTCCAAGAGCACAGAAAAAGCATGGAAACTTCGAACACATCTTCTGGAATATTTTCCAGGAGAAAGAAACAAGAAAGAGACAGGGCACAAGGTAGACACCACTTAACTGTAAAATCACTCTTCATGTTACATTCCACATCAATAAAATGAGAGTTTTAGAGGCCTTCGTAGATATAAGTCAATAGTTAATATATACCAAATTGCTAGTTATTTTGAACTGAGCGACGATAGAATTGTTTACCGCTTGTATGGTTCAGAAAATACATGTTGCCAAAAGCTACAGAATTTGTCATTAACTTAAATCATTTACAGAACAAAGAAGATGATTCGTTAGATCTTCATTAAAGCTTCATAAAACCTTTCAAGCATCCATATTTTCTCAAATTAGTCTTCGTCCACACTAAATGGCTCATCAAAGATCCTACCACCATCAAAGATTCAATTTCTTGTGTGTATCTTGCAACACATCCTTACTTTTTACTTCCCCAACTTACAACAGCTCCACCCAAAATAAATAGGTGTCCCAAAATTATTTTTCCGTCATCTTTATCACCTCTGAGATCCGAGTCGGAGTGACAAAAAATAATTGGCTCATTTGCCCCATAAACTAACTTGTGGTGCAATGTACCCTTTAAGTACTTCATTAACCTTTTCACACCCTCCCAATGTGCTTGATTAGGTTTGCTTTGGTAGCTAGTTACTTGATATGTCAAGTCAGGTCGAGTACACAATATTGCATACATCAAACTTCCAACCATTTGCACATATGGTACGTCTAGTGGTTCTTGTCCATGTTCAAGATCTTTACTACCCGCCACTAACGGGGTTGGCGCCAGACTGATATTCTGCATCCCAAAATGATTAAGCACTTTACATAAATACTTTTTTTTTATTCAAACTTTGAGTTCTATTTTTCTATCTCTTATTATTTGGATTCCTGGAACATATGAGGCTTCACCCATATCTTTCATTTTGTTACTAAGTTCCAATTTTATGTTGTTCAACATATCTTTGTCATTTCCCGCTAACAATACATCATCCACATATACTGATAATATTGCAAACAAACTCCCACTTTTCAAAATATATACACAATTATCCAATTTATTCTTCACTAAACCAAGTTGAACAACAACCACGTGAAACTTGAAATTTCAATCTCTGGAAGCTTGCTTTAGTCCATAGATTGGCTTTTTTAACTTGTAGACCTTGTCTTCTTGTCCTTCAACCTTCAACTTTGAACCCATCAAGTCAATTCATACACACACACACACACACACACATATATATATATATATATATTCTTCTCTCAATTCTCCATTAAGAAAAGTCGTCTTAACATCTATCTGGTAAAGTTCCAAATCAAGACAAGATACCAAAGCCAATATAATTATTACGGATGCAAACTTTTCTATCGAAGAATAAGTCTCCTGATAGTCTATTCATGGTTTTTGTGTAAAATCTTTCGCAAATAGACGGACCTTAAATTTGTCAATAGAACCATTTGCCATGTATGTATTTTTCAAAATTCATTTATAACATATGTACTTTCTATCTCCAGGCAGATCACACAACTCCCACACTTCATTCTTTTCAAGTGACTCAATCTCATCTTTCACAGCTTCCAACCATCAATCAGATTCTTGCGATCTCATTGCCTCTGAATAAGAAGTTGGATCAATAGAATCTTTATATCCATGGCCGCAGAGAAATAAGATATTTTACTATTATTAATATAATAGTCATCCATCCCCTCCGGTGGACCTCTTGATCTCTTATTTCTAATCATCTCAACGGGTTCATTACCAACATTCTGATCAAGTTCACTATTCCAGGTTTGATTGTGTTCTACACGCATGTCAATATTTTCTGAAGGAACCACATGTCATCAATAATATTTAGAGGGCATGTGTTCACCACCACATTTTATTATTCCTCGGAATTTTCTATGATAATAGCATCTCTACTTTCAATTATTCCCAATTGTTTGTTATAAAACTTATAACCCTTAGCATTTTCAGGGTAACCGATAAAAATGCACTTCATTGTTCTGAAGTCTAATTGATCTCTATTTTGAGAAGAGACCATCATATGTGCAATGTAACCCCATTTTCTCATTAGACTTAAATCTGATTTTCTTCCCGTTCATATTTCATAAGGTGTCGATTCAACCGACTTTGTGGGAATTATGTTCAATATATAATTTACCGCATACAGTGCGTCCCCCTTAAAAAAAACTTTTGGATAGTCCAGAATGTGAAAATAAATATCTCACAACATTTAAGAATGTTCTTTTTTTTCTTTCCGCCACATCCAATCATGTGCAACCTGTATTAACTCAATAATCCAATAAACCACATCACCGACCCAATTCTCACACACACAAGTTATAGACTTAGAAACAATATACAATATTTAACATCTATTATTGTAAACCAAATGTACATTCTAGGACCTTACACAATTACTCACAACTTCTACATGAAGTTGTAGTAATTTTTAATAATAAATGGAACCTATCTGAATGCTCTGACCTACCTAAGGCAAATGTGCAAGGAGTTTATGGAAAGATTATGTGTTTTCCATGTTTTGCAGTCAGCTAACTTCCTCAACGGTATACTAGTTTTCTGTTGTGTTGTGACATTTAAAAGAAAGCAAGAGTGAGCAATAATGCTCATCCATAATATAAAATAGTTTTAAAATGACTGTTAAAGTAAAGTAATACTTCCATACTTTATTGTATAATAAGAAGAATAAATTCTTGGTGATATACACCTTCTCTTTTTAATCAAATCAGATATTTATGTATATCAAAATATCTTGCCAATGTTCTCGATAATATGATATACTCAGGAAAATAGCTTTCTTGGTGATATACACCTTCTCATTTAATTTACATTCAAATTTATTTACATCAAAATATATTGCTAATATTCTCGGTAACTAAGCACTTTGTCTTTAGTTACAGTATTGCATAGCAATTCCAAAATGGAAGAATATGACATTCACCGGAGCTCTACTATGCGATGATCTGTCGTATAGCAGTAAAATATATTGTTCTCTACATGTAGTAGGAAGATTCCCTTAATTGTGGGTTATCACCCTGATCGTATTCAGGCCTTTATATGTGTCTATCCCCCCTCAGGTACACATTATGCGTCCATCCCCCTTAGGTACGTATATTTCACATGTTTACATGTGGCACACCAGTAGTCACCCCAGTACTTGTGGTACTGAAGTCTACCCCTCCTAGTCCTTTGAGAATTCCCATCATATAGTTGGAACTATATTTGTTCCACAAGCATAATGCTTGTTGATAGGTACATATCGATATATATACATACTTCCGGGAATTTTTGGAGGAAATGTTATGATAATGTGAGTTGACCGTTGTTAATAGATAAATATTTAAGGGGGAATTTCCTTTGACAATATCTTTAAATTATTTGAAATAAGTCGAAATAATATTTTCGATGGTTTGAAAGTACTTAAATGATTTTCTAAATTTCAGAAAATATTCTAAAATAGGATTTTTGATTTTTAATCAGATAAAATCCTTTAATAAATATTTAATAATTAATGATAATTCTTATATAATTAAACCTCAAATAGTTCTCTTTAAAATGAATATTGGAAATAATATTCATTAATTGATTTATATAAATTAAATCAAATCTTTAATAGATATTTAATATTTAAAAAAAAAATAAGAAATTACTCATCTTCGAATATTTACTCCTTTTAAATGAATATTTGAAATAATATTCATCGACTAAATAATATTGAAGTTGTGTAATAATTTTTTTTGAAATTATTTAATAAGAGCTTTGATGTATTTGATAAACCACAAGGGGATATCGAGTCCCTTGGAATATTTACTTTAATATTAAATAGAAAATAATTATTTCAAATGATTTTTAAATATTTATATATCTACCGACCCTTGGTCTATAATATGACATACCACACTACTTATTAGAGTTAACATTTATAACTCTATTACTTTACAATGTCAAAATCAATCATCAATCTCAATCATGATATATTTCATAACTCGTACATCTCTGTAATATGGCATCATGCATATATAAACCAATTCAATTTTTCACAACACAACAGTATTCAAAATTAAGGTTCGGAAAATTGCCTGGAGACCAGGATACGTTTTCCGACTTCCACTCGTTTCGGGTTTCTAATCAACAAATATCATAATCTTAATTAGTATTCCTAATATCATCAATGACTTATTTTACTAATAAGTGTAATATTTTACAATTTTCGATATTCAACCGACTCGAAATAATTATCAACCCTTGGTCGTAATCGACGGTCAAAGGGTTTTCTAGAGTTGACTATACCGAATATTACTATTACGTGACTCGTACTCCAACATTTTTAATAATTCAAAAAATTAATATTAAATACAAAACTACCTCAAGGAGCTTCTTGGGTGTTTGTAATATTTATCATAAAAGTTTCATTTTGAAAACATGAATTTAAATCGGTGAAAAACATGTTTCATTTTGAAAACATAAATTTAAATCGGTGAAAAATATTTTTAAAGTTCTGTCAACTATGAAGTTTTACTATTTGTTATGGATAAAAAATATCTATTTATTTATTGCGTATATTTAATGTTAGGGTTTGATAAGCTTCGAGCTTTAATGGCTGCGCTTGTGTTTCGTGGCTTGAATCTGCCCTCACAAGATGCCTACGTACCTTGACGTATGCCAAGGATCAAGCCAAAACGTAGTTCTTGGTGATTCTTGCCCTCGGGGCTATGGCAGCGAGAGCTCACCAAGGACGTAGTAACTTTCATGTCCTTCAAGGACTAAGTCTAAAATGTCGTTCCAGGTAATGGCCTCGTGGCTTGTAGGATGCCTTCGCAGTTTTACGATGCTTAAATTTGTCTTCCAAAATGTGGTTTCATAGTGGTGACGTATGAAGCTCTTGTCTAGAAAATGTCCTCTTGAAGTTGAAGGGGTAGACCCTTTATATAGATGTTGAGAGTCTAGGAATTTAGGTAGAATGTGGAGACTTGATGGGCAAGTCTCCACCTCTGATTGAACTTTGGAGTCCTAGAAAGCAGGAATTAGTTTCCTTCTAAATTTAGGTTGCTTGGAGGCTACTTCTTGTAGAAGTAGTTACTTATTTGAACACATTCATTGGGCTGTTTAATTAGCCCCTTTATTAATTACAAAAATAATAAATAATTGGGTTTTGGGCCTCATTAATTGGGCTTTTCCCTTTGACCAAATCATGTCTAATTAATGCGATATTAATTCCATAATTAGGGTTATTTTTATAACCTATCATTTGCCCCCCCAACTTCTGGGAAACACACTCGATATTTCGTAGAAGTTAAGTTATCTCTTACCCTATCAGGGATATCGTTTTTAGCGTAAAGTGTGGAGCGACCTACACATTTACAACGATTTGCCATATCCGAGGCTTCAGGATATTTTATGTAATTTTCATAATTTTCCATACTTATTTTCTTACCTTGTTCCTGTATTTAGGATTTTTCTAGTATTTTTCCCTTAATTTTCGGGGATTATCTCGTACTCACAAGTATTTTTTTCTAAATTTTTAAGAATTATTTCGCACCTCCAGGTATTTTTCCTAATTTTCCTAATATTTTAGGAATTATTCCGTATCTCCGGGTATTTTCTGTAATTTTTCCTAATATTTTAGGATTTTTTTCCTAAGTTTCAGGGAATTTTCCCTAATTTTTCAGGAATTTTCCTTCATTTTATGAGAATTTTCCTTAATTTCCAGGAATTTTTCTTAATTTTATAGAATTTTCCTTAATTTCCAGAAATTACCCTTAATTTTCCGGGAATTTTCCTTAATTTCCGGGAATTTTCCTTGATTTTACGGGAATTTTCCTTAATTTTTTGAGAATTTTTATTAATTTGCCGGGAATTTTCCTTAATTTCCAGGAATTTTCCTTAATTTTCAGGAATTTTCCTTAATTTTCCGGGAATTTTCCTTAATTTTCTAGAATTTTCCTTAATTTTCAGGAATTTTCCTTAATTTTCCGGGAATTTTCCTTAATTTTCTGGGAATTTTCCTTAATTTCCAGGAATTTTCCTTAATTTTTTGGGAATTTTCCGTTTCTTAAATTTCGACCAGGAATCCATTCGGTCAGGATCCTGGTCGAATTATGGTCCCATAGTGCCTGGTCGAAGATATTTTCAGTCAGGATGATTCGGTCAGGATCTTGACCGAATTCGGTCAGGACCTCGAGTTGACCCGTGCTTCTGACCGAATTAAGGCCCCATATTTTCTGGTCGAAGCTACTTTCAGTCAGGATGATTCGATCAGGATCCAGACCCCTTGGATCAGGATTCTGACCCCTGACCGAACGATTCACAATTTAGATCAGGAATCCTGACCCCTTGGATCAGGATTCTGACCCCTGGTCGAACGATTCTCAATTTAGATCAGGAATCCTGACCCCTTGGATCTGGATTCTGATCCTTGGTCGAACGATTCTCAATTTAGATCAGGAATCCTGACCCCTTGGATCATGATTCTGACCCTTGGCCGAACGATTCATAAATTAGATCAGAAATTCTGACCTCTTGGATCAGGATTCTGACCCCCTGGACTAGGATTCTGACCCTTTGGACCAAGATTCACAATTTAGATCAGGAATCCTGACCTCTTGGATCAGGATTCTGACCCCTTGGACCAGGATTCACAATTTAGATAAGGATTGTGACCCCTTGGACTAGGATTCTGACCCCTTGGACTAGGATTCTGACCCCTTGAACTAGGATTCATAATTTAGATCAGGATTCTGACCCCTTGGTCTAGGATTCTGACTCCTTGGACCAAGATTCACAATTTAGATCAGGAATCTTGACCTCTTGGATTAGGATTCCAACCCCTTGGACCCCGAGTCCTAAATCTTAGACCGGGAATCCCCAATTACGAGCTGCAAGCCTTTCAACAACCATAACTTTTTGCTGACTTTCTCGATCTGAGCTTATAATATATCAAATCGAAGCTTATTTCGGGATCTAACTTATAATAGCATTCTCCTCTTGCCACTTGCAATCCTTGATCCTTTAATCGGATAAAATCATGGCTCTACGAGCGTTTGCTTGGACGATATGTGCCTTCTCCTTGCCTTCAACCGGATGGAACGTGGCCTCTACGAGCCCCCCAACATCTCTTCCCATAGTTTGTCTCACTAAGTGGGTTTTCCTATTTGGATGCTAGATTTAATTAAACCCTCAGGTTTAAAGTGTGTCAAGTATTAATACTTCATTTTCTTTAAATGTCTTCAAGCATGTAGTAATGCCTCATCCGTATTATGTTCTTGACTAGATGTGGCCCTTCAAAACATGAGATTCAGATTTCCTTTCTGCCCAACTACCGGTGCATTAATCTATCTAGGTAGTAATGCCCATTGTCAACAAAATTATTATTTTACTCCTTATGTTATAAGAAACTCATTTTGATCCTCAACAATCCCGGTGTTGGATTAATCAAATTTAGAGCATGTGTCATGTATTCTTCGTTCTTCTCGGACTCAAAGGCCTCGACCCTTGGGATGGAGTGATTCCAAAGGGCATCCCAAACTTATCTTTGTAGGTTAACAAGAATGACGTAACTCCTGCATTTACCTTGTAAGTGGCACTATTCACCCATGATATGGGAGTAGATAGTCTGCCGAAGCATTTCTCGAATACTCGGTCCTCTTCTTCAGTCCATCCAGGACTATTCACATGGCCGTCTTGGCTTGCTTATTCACTTTGGACTAGCATGAAGTAGGAATCACTGACTATCTCCTCATAATTGCTTGTTTGTTTTAAATCCTTGTTTTTGAGCTGATGTTCATCATCCGTCACTAGGATTCGCGGAAGTCCATATTCGCGTATTATACTTTCTCACAGAAATTGTGTCACTTGATTGGTGGTTATCATTGATAAATGCTTAGCCTCAATCCTAATTATGAATTAACTTATGATTATTATCAAGAACTGCCTTTGGGTGTTGGCTATGCGCGTGTTCTGGGCATCCATCATATTTTATTCTCATTATCTTTGTCATCAGCCTTCGTCTCCGACCGATATAACCTAAATAGGATACGTTTTGAGCGAAAGCCTTGCCCCCCGAGCGTAGCTTGCTGTTCTTCTTTCCTTCAAGGCCAACTCCATTTTTCGGGGTTTCGGAAATTTCAAGTAAGGAATCACTAACTACTTTTTTCATAAAGTCCTTGCAATCAGATTGAAGCCTTAAAGCTTTTCCAGCATTTTTCATGCTCCCATGGTATTGTCGGGTCACCAACTAGTTTTGGATTGAGTCACCTAGGCAACAAGTCCTTACACGTATCGGTGCTATCAGTTTTGTATTATTATTTGGTCTTCAGGACTTGGAAGTAAAAACTTCCCGTGTAACTTTTTATTTCCTAGGCAACGACCTTCATGCTTTCCTCCCTCAGGATGTAGCCCTTATTAAATTGAGTCGTGGCTTCACAAGTTTCTCATATTTTGATGTTGTCCCATGCTTTATTTTGAATTCCCCATTTACTTTGAGAAATCAACAACATTGAGTCTCCACAAACTTTTGAAGTTCTTGACCCTCAGGATTTCAGCTAAGACAATTTTGGCCACCAAGGCCTTATACTTGTCTTCGTTGTTCGTCATTTGAGAAATCCAATATCATGAAAAAATTCTATCATAGATCCATCATGATCTTGCACTACATATTTTTGTTTTTGACTATCCATCAAAATAGAGAACCGTCATAGATCCATCATGATCTTGCACTACTTATTTTTATTTTTGACGATCCATCAAAATAGAGAACCGAATATCACTTGAGTATCATCTCTTTCCCTTGTTGACATATTTTCTTGCCCTCACGGGGTATCTCTTCCTGCCCCTGACTTCTTGGTTGTTAATGGGGCATTTAACCATGAAGTCAGTCAAATCTTGAACCTTAAACACGGTTCTTGTTTATACTGTATTCGCCAGGCTTAGTTGTCCACTTAAACAACCTTCCACTAGCCTCATTGTTATGCATTCTGGCCCCAGGGCTAGTTTTTTATTATTACACACTTGGAAATACAATTTAATTTCCTCGCGTCGTGGTCATGGCTAATGTGAACTTCTCAATAGCAGAGTTATTCACACAAAACTTCACTTTCCTAGTAGGTGGGTTGCTGAACTCCAATGCTTTTCTTACAGGGACATATCTCAATTACACAATTGAGTTTTTCCATGTATAGATTTAGTACTTCTTCGGGTGTTCTAGTCATCTTCTTCTTTAATTCCTCAAAGATTACCTTGCTTGTATCAGTTCATGAAGAATCCTTTACTTTCTTCCATGCCGTGAAGAGGGGCAAACACTTGTCACCGGATTCGGAGATGAACCTCTCCTAAATTGCACTTTTTTAGTTTCTCCATGTTCTTAATGAAAGATGAAGGTTCCATAACCAGGATTCTTATCAACATTAGCCTTGATTTCCCAATCGGAGATGTGGCACAAAAATTTCCAGATCCCACCTCGAAGGCAGACCTTGTAGTATTTAACATCTTGTGGTGCATCAACACTTCAAATACCTCTCGGAGGTGTTTTATGTATTCTGCCTTGCCTAGGCTCTTAACTTTATTATACCATAGACTCTCATGGTCTTTCAATAGAGATGCTCAAATTTTTTTACTTTCTAACCTTTGGTAGTGGCATCTGATTTCTCAAAATAAAAGCAGCAAAAAGATACATAATATTAAAAAGTTGGCGATGAGTGGTACCTTAGTAATTTCGACCTTATAATCAGCTTATTATTTTATGGTTTCTCGCCTGCCAAGGGTAAAAAATTCCTCTTCGTTCTCCAGATCCGCTGTTGGATTTTCTCCTTGCTTGTCGGCCTTTCAGAATCCCATGTCTTCTATTGGGAGGACCTGCCCCCGATTCCATCAGGCCTTTAATCGTGGCAATATATCATAAAATGCAAGTTGGGAATCAACGAGTCTCATTTGCCAAGAATCTTTCAGAGTTTTGTAACATAGTGTGATGATCATCGGGTCTTCATAGATGAATTTCATCCCTTCTAAATCAGAATCATCAAAGTTAATGGAAATTTCCACTGTCGCTTCTATGGTGTACTACCTTTCGGGCACAAGCTTTCATTGAGCTTCTTCAAGTCCCATCGGTCATTAGTCTTACAAAGATCATATTGATTACTGGCACTCGGGGATGCGTGTTTCTATGGAGTATCTTGTTCTCCCCTCTTATTCTTTATAATCTTTTAATTTATTTCTTCCTTCACTATCTTGGTGAACCTGTTCGGTATTCCTCCCTGGACTAGAAACTCAGTTTTATTCCTTAGATGACAGCAATCATCGATGTCCTCTTCATGAAATCGCGAATACAAATTCTTGTACCTCTCTTTAGGGTTGATGCGCGGTGGCTTTAGCCATCGACCATTTTATCTTTTCATGTTTATCAAGATTCGGCTTCTTGGAGCATTAAAACATGCATACTTGGTAAACTTTGGTTCTCTGTTGTTCTTTCTCAGGGGAGAGTCTCCATCAGGGATACTTATCATTAGCAACACACTTTTGATCCTTCTTCTGCTTCTAGTCATTATTTTCATCGCCTCCTATCAAGGGTCAAATTCTTCTTCATGTTGTTTTATTTTTTTCTTCCCACTGTTGCAATTTATGTATGCTTTTCATATTGGTTTCGGCCAATGAAAACTTAAAGTTAACATCCCAGTCTCCTTGTTGGACTATCACTGACATCCTAATACTCAAGTGTATGTTGATCATGGGTTTTCTTTGAATCGGTCTAGGTCATACAAGAATTCTTTTTATCCTCGTTTAATGTTCTTGGGGATGCAGTGTAGCTTATGCACTTTTGCACCATAACTGAGTCATGCCCCCCAGGGTTTAGGAAAATGCCATGCTCCTTTTTAGTCATGCATTGACTGTTGTAGTAGAGAGGTTGTAAACTTTCTTACGTGGCTATTCGGATTACTGAATCCATCATACGCCCAGATTGGGGTACCTTTAGCTTCCATGAAATATAGGTATTCGTAGTTTCTTTCGTAGAGAGATACACGGGATTATTCAGACCTTCAAGGGGCATCAAATCTTTGGGATCAATCCTTGGAGTTTCTGTCTTCCTTCTTCATGGAAGTCCGTTCGAACCAACTATATCTGGTAATCGACCCTCGGGGCTCCAGGATTTCCAAATTTCGCAAGTAGTCGAGCTTGTTGTTCCCTTTTCAGGTTTATTTTTCTCTATTAAATTGTGAGTTTTATGAGATGAAGATTCGCTCTTCATCATCCTAAGCTTGCGGTCCTTGAGCCCCTCGAGGCTTGGTACATCCTCCTTCGGTCGGTTACTTCCTGGACATCACCTTATTGGAGTGGCATCCTTATCACTTCAGATTTTATCATCCTCTGTATAAGGACTGTAATAATCACAAATTTGATCATTGATGGGTTTCAATCCTTGAATATAAAGTGGTGTATAGCCTTTACACAGTTGATGTTGAATTCCGCTTTCTTGGTTATAATCTTTGAATCCATATCCCAGATCATCCAAAGTTTGAGAGAGAAGAATATTGGTAAAGCTAAGATCTCAACAACCATCTATAATTGGGGATTCGACCCCTAAACTTGAGGATTCTATACTTTGAATTTGAGGATCTTAAATCGTCCCTTCGGGTTAAGATCGGGTTTTTTCCTAACGCATCTCCAAACTTGTTAAATCTTGTTGATGTGCTCCTCATGAGCTCGAATTAATTTTTGCAATGATTTGAAAAATCATCCCTTTGTGCCCTCGATTCTGTGAACGTATTCTGAAAATGGGCTCTGTGTTTGGTCGTCTCCTTATTAGCTCGGTCTCCTTACCAGATGGACTATCACTTTCTGAGGTATTGGGATAAAAAAGTCTTAGACTCTTTTACGAATGAGGCTCAGCCTTTGCAAATACCAGTATTCATACTTCTAATGCGGTCGAATCTGGAGTTTACTTTAATCAAGTAGGTTAGCGCTCCTCCTAGATGAAAACATAATTTGTTAACATCTGAAATATGATTGGGGATTCACCTTTTGGTCTTCCACTCCTTGAGATTGTTGGATTTTAATCGCAGCGGGGCATGGCAAAACACTTTTACACACATAAAATCCAAATAAAAGCATATAAATCGTGGTAAAAATGAGGGGATCGAATCTAACCTTTAAAATAATTCGGAGACAACGATCAGAGATCCTTAGCAGTTGCTCCTCAAGTGTAGCACTCCACCGGTATCCACCAAGAAAACGATGTTAAGGAGGAGGAAGGAGGTGGAGAGAATTGGGTTTTCCAAACTTTTTGGGTTTTTGGGGTTCGAATAAAAATAGGGTCTATAATAGTATATTTATAGGCAAAATTTTCAGCTGAAATTTTCCCATAAATATTATTATTATTATTATCCCATTTATTATTCTCATTAATAATTAAAACACCTTTTAATTATTAATCCTTTTTCTAAACACTTTAGAAATAATTCTCTCTCCTGATTTAATTTCCAAAAATTAAATTCTTAATTAATAATATTAAGAACTTTTCTTAATTAATTTATAATCAATTAAATCTCATTTAATCAATTATTAAATTTGCCAATTAATTATTTATTTCACAAATAAATAATTATTATCCATTATTAATTAATTCCTCCACCATTAAATCATTCTCTTTTTATGGCGTGACCCTGTAGGTTCAATATTAAGCCGGTAGTAGAAATAAATAATAATAAAACTATTTTATCATTATTTATATAAATTCTCTAATTTATTAAATATGATTAATTAATTAATCACATTTATTCTACATCGTGAGGGATACTTCTCAGCATATCGCGACTATCCGGATAATATGAATTCACTACTTAGAATACCAGGAACCTATTCAGTGAATAGTTACCATACAATAAACTCCTTCTACCCTACAATGTCCAGATTAAATACAAGGCATGGATCTCGTGTCAAGCCTATCTAATTCAATCACTTGCTTACCATTTACTATGCGTAATTCTATGCAAATTAGAAACTCCTTTCTAATTTCATTCACTCTGGCCAAAGATTCCTGAACTAGCATAAGTGGATCAGCCTTGAACATTCGCTTCCTTCACTGGAAGGGGTAGATCCTTTATTGATCATACACTATCTTCGTGTACAAATTCCTATACTCAGTAGAGCCCTAATAATTGTCCCTGGAGACTAAGAACTAAACCAAAGCATAGTTCAGTGTACACAAGATGACTATGATGACCTCAAGTCTAAGGATACTTGTACAACTATCACTATGTGAACAACTACTGACACGTGAGTGAACTCCATCAGTTGTTCAGCTGTGCGAGTCATGTTCAGTGAACTTATTCCATAATAAGCACCTACATACTAGCTATAGTGTCACCACACAAATGTCTATGAGAACAGACATCCTTCATAATGAAGTAAGCATAGTATGTACCGATCTTTGCGGATTATTAATTACCAGTTAGTAATCCTATGACCAGGAACTATTTAAGTTTAGAGTTATCATCTTTTTAGGTCTCACTATTATGATCTCATCATAATCCATAAAAAGCTTTACTCTAAACTATGGTATATCTTATTTAAACACTTAAATAGATAAAGCCCGTAATAAAAACAAAACAAGTCTTTTATTAATATCAATGAAATCAAAACAGATTACATAAAAAGTTATTCCTAAATCCTAATACATGATTGGACTTAGGACATATTCCTTTCAATCTCCCACTTGTACTAAAGCCAATCACTCTGGTATCTAATACCCATCTTGTCTTTATGATGATCAAAGTGACTCTGAGAAAGTGGCTTTATGAGTGGGTCTGCTACGTTGTTATGTGTGTCAATTCTCTCGACGTAGACATCTCCTCTTTCAACAATCTCCCTAATCAGATGAAAGCGCCGCAGGACATGTTTGGAATTTTTATGAGACCTAGGTTCCTTGGCTTGTGCTATTGCTGCGTTGTTATCACAATACAAGACAATAGGCTCTTCAACGCTAGGAACAACTCCCAACTCAGAAACAAATTTCCTCATCCAAACAGCTTCTTTTGCAGCCTCACTTGTAGCTATATATTCCGCTTCCGCTGTGGAGTCAGCCGTTGTCGACTGTTTGGAACTTTTCCAACTTGTCGCACCACCATTTAGAGTAAACACGTACCCTGACATGGATTTGCTATCACTCTCTGATTGAAAACTAGAGTCAGTATAACCCTCTATTTTCAACTCAGATTCACCGCCAAAAACAAGAAAAATGTCCCGAGTCCTTCGCAAGTACTTAAGGATGTTTTTCACTGCTTTCCAGTGGTCTTCACCTGGATTGGACTAATATCTGCTCGTCACACTAATTGAATAAGCAACATCAGGCCTCGTATACAACATCGCGTACATGATAGATCCTATTGCTGAAGCATAAGGAATCTTACTCATACGCTCTCTTTCCTCAGGTGTCTTAGGAGACATTTTTTCGGAAAGGGACACTCCATGACTCATCGGTATAAGACCTCTTTTGGAGTTTTCCATGCTAAACCTTTTAAGCACTTTCTGGATGTATGTACCCTGGGTAAGACCTATCATTCTTCTAGATCTATCTCTATAGATCTTCATACCGAGAATGTAGGAAGCTTCTCCCAAGTCCTTCATGGTGAAGTTCTTTGATAGCCATACTTTGACTGATTGCAGCATCGGTATATCATTTCCTATAAGAAGTATGTCATCCACATACAATACAAGAAATGTTACCGCGCTCCCACTAACCTTCTTGTAGACACATGGTTCATCCATGTTTTTGATAAAATCAAACTCTTTGATTGTCTCATCAAAACGGGTGTTCCATCTACGAGAAGCTTGCCTTAAACCATATATGGTTCGCAACAGCTTACATACTAGGTGTTCATTTCCCTTGGAAAGAAACCCTTCCGGCTGTGTCATATACACTTTCTCCTCAAGTTCCCCATTGAGGAAGGCCGTTTTCACGTCCATTTGCCAGATTTCATAGTCGTAGTAAGCAGCAATCGCAAGCAAAATCCGAATAGATTTTAACAGGACTACAGGCGAATAGGTTTCATCAAAGTCAATCCCTTGTCTTTGATTAAATCCTTTTGCCACTAGCCTAGCCTTATAGGTCTCCACCTGGCCATCTGCTCCAATCTTTCTCTTATATTCCCACTTGCACCCAATAGGCTTAACACCTTCAGGCGCTTCAACCAGAGTCCATACTTGGTTGGTATACATAGATTCCATTTCGGATTTCATGGCACTATGCCATTTCTCTGAGTCAACACTACTTATAGCCTCATTATAGGTCTTAGGGTCGTCTTCATCAATGATTGACAACTCATTGTCATTCTCAATGACAAGGCCATAATACCTCTCAGGTTGGCGAGACACTCTCTCTGACCTACAAATGGGCTGTTCCACAGAAGGTTGTTCAGTCTGAACAGGTGTTTCCACTTGAACCGTAGTAGTTTGTGCTTCTTGAACTTCATCAAGTTCAATTTTGCTCCCACTGTTTCCTTCAAGGATAAACTGCTTTTCCAAGAAGGTAGCATGTCTGGAGACAAACACCCAATGATCGGTGTAAAAGTAATACCCTAAAGTCTCTTTAGGATATCCCACAAAACTACATTTTACGGATCGAGATTCCAGCTTATCTGGGTCAACTTTCTTGACATAAGCTGGACATCCCCAAATCTTAACGTGTTTAAGACTCGGTTTCCTTTCTTTCCATATCTCATATGGAGTTTGAGGAACAGATTTGGAAGGTACCTTATTCAGTAAATATGCTGAGGTTTCCAATGCGTAACCCCATAGGAATACTGGAAGATTTGCATAGCTCATCATGGACCGAACCATGTCTAACAGAGTTCGATTTCTCCTTTCAGATACCCCATTCAACTGTGGATTATATGGAGGAGTCCACTGGGAGACTATACCATTTTCTTTGAGATAATCTAGAAACTCTCCATTCAAGTATTCACCACCTCGATCTGATTGAAGAGTTATAATACTGTGTTTGGTTTATTTCTCCACTTCATGTTTATATTCCTTGAACTTTTCAAAGGCTTCAGACTTGTGTTTCATCAAGTACACATATCCGAATCTAGATCTATCATCTATGAAAGTAATGAAGTATGAAAATCCTCCCATGGCTTGCGTAGACATTGGTCCATATACATCTGTGTGTACCAATCCTAGAAAATCTGCAGCCCTCTCTCCATGTCCACTAAATGGAGATTTGGTCATTTTACCCAATAGACAAGACTCGCACGTAGGATATGGTTCAAAATCAAAGGGGTCTAGTAACCCTTCCTTATGCAATGTCCGAAGTCTATTTTCACTAATATGACCTAGCCTACAGTGCCATAAATAGGCCAGATTTTCATCATCTCATTTTCTTTTATTAGTTTGTTCAATCTGAAGTAAATCATGCTCTACGTCACATACATACAGACCATTATTTAAAATTCCACATGCATAAAGAACATTATCTCTAAGGATAGAACATTCATTATTCTTAATAATAAATGAAAAACCATCCAAACCCAACATAGGGATAGAAACAATATTCCTGACAATAGAGGGAACGTAATAACAATTATTCAAAATAATAGTCTTGCCCGTAGGCATATGTAAACTAAATGATCCTACAACTATGGCCGCAACCCTTGCTCCATTGCCCATACGTAGAATCACCTCATCTTTTTATAGATTCCTACTTCCCTTTAGTCCTCGCAACGAATTGCAAATATGAGAACCACAGGCGGTATCTAATACCCAAGTAGAAATTTGACCTAGTGACATATTAACTTCGATCATGAACATGCCTGAATCAGAAGCGGTAATCTTACTACCCTTTCTCTTCTTCAATTCTGCAAGGTAAACCTTGCAGTTTCTCTTCCAGTGCCCTAACTTGTTACAGTGAAAGCATACAGCTAAATTAGGATCAGTCAACTTGTGAGCATCTAGTATGCTCCTGAGTGATAGTGCAGAAGACATAATATAGTAAATCTGTAAATGATAAACACATAACAACACTCAGCAAAAATTCGATTTCATTTTAAAAACACTATATGAATCGGGTCTTTATTCATAAGTGGCTCCCACTAGTTTATCTAATTTATTCAACCCCTTACGTGAAAAATTAAGCATTCATGATGCTAGTGGGAATAGGGATCCTACATTCCATTACACAACCCCGGCTGTGGCACGAAACGCCATGTAATGTTCAATAGAAAGACAACTCTTGTCAATTACATCTAATGTTACTCCCTAATCAAACTTTAGCCTCTTGAATAATTGAGTCATGGCTGTGGCACGACAAACTCAATATTCTAAGTCAAGTCTAACCCAACATTCCGTACAATTGAATCAGTCCCCAAAGGCCCACGACTGTGGCACGTAACGACCTTTAAATTCTTATTCAATGTACACATCTCTATGTAATAGACAAGTATTTCTTATTTCGAAATCAAAGCCCTCGGCTGTGGCACGAAACGACAATGATTTAAAAATAAGAACTACTTTCTATCATGTTGGAAGGCTATGACCGACACAAGCCCGTTGTGTCATTGGCCAATTACTACTTGATATTATTTAATTTTAGAGGGATTATATTACGTTACAATCATAATCATATTATAAAGAGATTCTTCCTTTTAAATTAAATATTTCAAATCAATAATCAATAATCAGATGATTCCCAGATCGGGTGGAGCATTGTCAAGAGGCGTCACTTAATAACCCTTTCTTACAGATAGAAATCTGTTGTTGACGGAATCATCCTTTCTCTCATATTGAAAATTCATATTCAATTACGTGTTTCACAAATACAAGAATCTCATGATTGTATTCATAATATTGTTATTAAGGTTATGAAACAATTTCACTATACTAGGTTGTCTAACAAACGCCTTATGTTCATTCAAGTTTACCTAAATCTATCATCGCATGATAAACTAAGCATATATCACATATATCAACATGAATAAACATCAAGGTAGGCATATTACATCATTTAGCATATTGGTCTAAGCATTATACATCTCTATGTATCACATGAAGCATTTAAAAGCAATTAAAACAGTCAAAAACAGCTTTAAAACACTTCATGGAAATATAAACAGTTCAAAACTTTTATATAAACTAAAATTGATCACTCCATTAGATCCGTCTCGGAAAAACGAATCCAACGGTATATTGCACGCCTAAAACGGAGTTACGAAACTCCCAGAAAATCAATTTTAATATGGACAGTCGGGCTGTAACGCATTACAGGAACGCGTTACAAGCCCTGTAACGCATTCCGGTGATGCGTTACAACCCTTTTAACCAATTAAAAGGTGTAACGCATTCCGTGAATGCGCCACAGGTGTGTAACGCATTCCCGGAATGCGTGACACCCCTATTTTTTTTTTTTGCTTGCAGCAGCCGCCGTTGCTTTTCCCTCGAACGCCGTGCATGTCAGACGTCCTTGTCTGCTTCTTCTTTAACCGTGCAGCATTCAAACAACAGCAGTACAAGCAGATGTATATATACTTTATATACATACTAACAATTTATATATATATACTTATTAAATTACGAATTTAATTGTAAGAACTTCAAAAATTCATAATAAAAAATCTATACATCATAAAATTATGAAAAAAAATACCCAGACGATCTGCAACACTTGTAGAACCCAGATCAACATTCAAAATTATTCCGAGAAACGATTTCTCATCATACAAAATTAATTCATGATATAACTTGTAAAAATTATAATTAATTCATACAAACACATAAAATTCTGAAATTTTTACCACAGATCTATATGCATACAACCTATGCTCTGATACTATTGTTGGATTTTAATCGCAGCGGGGCATGGCAAAACACTTTTACACACATAAAATCCAAATAAAAGCATATAAATCGTGGTAAAAATGAGGGGATCGAATCTAACCTTTAAAATAATTCGGAGACAACGATCAGAGATCCTTAACAGTTGCTGCTCAAGTGTGAAGCACTCCACCGGTATCCACCAAGAAAACGATGTTAAGGAGGAGGAAGGAGGTGGAGAAAATTGGGTTTTCCAAACTTCTTGGGTTTTTGGGGTTCGAATAAAAATAGGGTCTATAATAGTATATTTATAGGCAAAATTTTCAGCTAAAATTTTCCCATAAATATTATTATTATTATCCCATTTATTATTCTCATTAATAATTAAAACACCTTTTAATTATTAATCCTTTTTCTAAACACTTTAGAAATAATTCTCTCTCTTGATTTAATTTCCAAAAATTAAATTCTTAATTAATAATATTAAGAACTTTTCTTAATTAATTTATAATCAATTAAATCTCATTTAATCAATTATTAAATTTGCCAATTAATTATTTATTTCACAAATAAATAATTATTAGCCATTATTAATTAATTCCTCCACCATTAAATCATTCTCTTTTTATGGTGTGACCCTGTAGGTTCAATATTAAGCCGGTAGTAGAAATAAATAATAATAAAACTATTTTATCATTATTTATATAAATTCTCTAATTTATTAAATATGATTAATTAATTAATCACATTTATTCTACATCGTGAGGGATACTTCTCAGCATATCGCGACTATCCGGATAATATGAATTCACTGCTTAGAATACCAAGAACCTATTCAATGAATAGTTACCGTACAATAAACTCCTTCTACCCTACAATGTCCCGATTAAATACAAGGCATGGATCTCGTGTCAAGCCTATCTAATTCAATCACTTGCTTACCATTTACTATGCGTAGTTCTATGCAAATTAGAAACTACTTTCTAATTTCATTCACTCTGGCCAGAGATTCCTGAACTAGCATAAGTGGATCAGCCTTGAACATTCGCTTCCTTCACTGGAAGGGGTAGATCCTTTATTGATCATACACTATCTTCGTGTACAAATTCCTATACCCAGTAGAGCCCTAATAATTGTCCCTGGAGACTAAGAACTAAACCAAAGCATAGTTCAGTATACACAAGATGACTATGATGACCTCAAGTCTAAGGATACTTGTACAACTATCACTATGTGAACAACTGCTGACACGTGAGTGAACTCCATCAGTTGTTCAGCTGTGCGAGTCATGTTCAGTGAACTTATTCCATAATAAGCACCTACATACTAGCTATAGTATCACCACATAAATGTCTATGAGAACAGACATCCTTCATAATGAAGCAAGCATAGTATGTACCGATCTTTGCGGATTATTAATTACCAGTTAGTAATCCTATGACCAGGAACTATTTAAGTTTAGAGTTATCATCTTTTTAGGTCTCACTATTATGATCTCATCATAATCCATAAAAAGCTTTACTCTAAACTATGGTATATCTTATTTAAACACTTAAATAGATAAAGCCCGTAATAAAAACAAAACAAGTCTTTTATTAATATCAATGAAATCAAAACAAATTACATAAAAAGTTATTCCTAAATCCTAATACATGATTGGACTTAGGACATATTCCTTTCAGAGATTGGGTATCGGTCCCTTGAATCAGCGTTCGGGTCACAAGGAATCCCATAATTACCGGACTGGCTTCTTGATTTTGTGATTGAAAGTTGCGATATGGTGGAGGCGATAACTTGAGTTGTGGCTGGTATATCGTGATTTCTCTATGATTCATGATTTTTTGGGGTTCCCGGATGTGTACTTCATGAGCACAGATCCTCTTCTTTATTATTTGGGGATTCATCCTTCCACGTCATCGGGGGAACAAATGCCCTTTGACAATTGGTTCCTTATTCGGCCTCTCCCATCTCGGGGCGATCTCTTCTTCATATGAACAATCACTATCCTCGATACAGGGATCATTAAAATCATAACTTCTCCCTTCAGTGAGGTTTGGCCTTTACAAATAGCGAGGTTCGTACTCTTTATGTACTCGATGTTGCGTTTCTCCTTAAAGTTTCACATCCCATAAGGTGGGCGATCATTCACACTTGGGGGAAGCACAATTATTAACATTTAAAATTTAGATATTCATTAGTGAGAACATCATCTATAGTTTGGGACTCTTTTCTTGATTATGCATCCCTTGAGGTGGGAGACCGTTGTCTTTTTTTTAATCAACGGTTGGGTAATGGGGATCTTCGTCCCTGAGAGATTAGTACCTCAGATATTCAGGTTTGACTGTGGTGGAATCTCAACATTGGATGTGATATCGTGCATCTCAGCAGGTGGTTTATCGGTACTTATTCGTGCTTTCATGGTTGTCATCTTCTTTCCCACATACGACACCAAATGTTATGGATAAAAAATATGAATTTATTTATTGAGTGTATTTAATGTTTGGATTTGATAAGCTTCGAGCTTTAATAGATGTGCTTGTGTTTCGTGACTTGAATCTGCCCTCACAAGATGCCTACGTACCTTGGCGTATGCTAAGGATCAAGCCAAAACGTAGTTCTTGGTGATGCTTGCCCTCAGGGCTATGGCAGCGAGAGCTCACCAAGGACGCAGTGACTTTCTTGTCCTTCAAGGACTAAGTCTAAAACGTCATTCCAGGTAATGGCCTCGTGGCTTTTAGGATGCCTTCACAGTTTTACGATGCTTAAAGTTGTCTTCCAAAACGTGGTTTCATAGTGGTGACGTATGGAGCTCTTGTCCAGAAAACGTCCTCTTGAAGTTGAAGGGGTAGACCCTTTATATAGATGTTGAGAGTCTAGGAATTTGGGTAGAATATGGAGACTTGATGAGCAAGTCTCCACCTCTGATTGGACTTTGGAGTCCTAGAAAGCAGGAATTAGTTTCCTTATGAATTTAGGTTGCTTGGAGGCTACTTCTTGTATAAGTAGTTACTTATTTGAACACATTCATTGGGATGTTTAATTATCCCCTTTATCAATTATGAAAATAATAAATAATTAAGGTTTTGGGCCTCATTAATTGGGCTTTTCCCTTTGACCAAATCATGTCTAATTAATGCGACATTAATTCCGCAATTAGGGTTATTTTTATAACCTATCACTATTCATATCGCTTTCACTAAAACATTAATTATTTCAAATCATTAACTCAATCGATGCACCGTTTTTGCATGCACAATATAGACAACATTTAGAACATATCTGAAGGGTAAATCTCCCGAAGCACCAAGGTGTTAGCAATAGGTTGCATTTGGTGTTTTCACTCCGCGCAAACTCGGCTCTGACATTTGTATAAAATTGAAAAATTAATAAATTGAGCTAAACGTTTTACATGGGTTTTCCCCATTGTATAAACCAATTACTGTAAAAAGTTCATAATTGTTCAATGTCCTTAAATGGTCCATTTCTATTCTAAAAGTTGGTAATCCGTAGCAGTTTTTAACGTATAAGTCGCGTTCACTAAAACAGACCTAACTTTTAAACCGTAAATCTAAATCAAGTGATTCAATCGTCTAAACGATCTTCATGAAAAACTATACAACTTAAAGTCCTTTACATTTTAAAAATCATAGTTTAACCATTCGGTACCTCTGCAGAAATTAGACCCTCTAAAATCGAGCATTATAACGATGTAATAGTTATGATCTATAAGTTTTCTTTAATACCAATTAAATTTCAACCAACCAAGACACAATAATCAATAACTTAACATCCTTATTAACTCAATAATTCAATACTTGGTTCATAGAATCCATATATAACAAAATACTCATTAACAAACTTCCAAATTAACAACAAAGCTCCTAAACATAACATACATCATACATCCATAGTTTTCTTGGTAAAACTCTAACTTAAAAAAGTGGTGAAGAAGTTTTTATACATTTCTTTAATCCTTTCAGAGCTTTTCTTTAGTGGTGTGGCCTTGTAGTATCCTTATATATCCTTAAAGAACCTTAGATCATCAAGAAAATAACAAACAAAACTTATTGTTATTAATCCTTTACTATTCATCATCATTTTCAACAATTACTTTACCTATCAAGAACTTGAAAGAATTTTATGAAAGAATTATTTTACCTTATTTTAGTAATGTCGAACCTTAGGAATTAATTTGAGAATTTATCCATGATTTTAGCTTGAAGATTTTAATTTCTTCTTCCTTGCCTTCTTGAAATAGCCGAATGGAGCTTTGGATGGAGGATGAGAAAATTTCTCTAGGCTTCTTGATGTTGGTTACTTTTTATGATATGTATTGATGTATATATATTGAATAATTCAAGATTTATCCAATTTTATAAGGCTAAGCATAGGCTAGTCCATCAATTTGTCGAGCTTTTCATGATGAAGAACAAGAATCCTTGTTTTAAGGAACCATGATGCCAACTATATTCTAACTTGATCAACCATCTTGATTTTGCCTTGTATGTTAGGTCACACACACACTGTAGAGGGGGTGAATACAGTGTATAGTACACTCAAATCGAACTTTAAGAACTTAAGTAACAGAAAACAAACTTTATTAAAACAATAAACTCTGTTACAGTATGGAACTTTTACCTCTCAGTGATGAATAAATATCACGAGAGCTGCTAGGGTTACAATGAATAATCTTTTCTAATAATGATAACACTTATAGTGTAAACCCTATGTCTGTGTTTATATACTACACAGTTACAAGATAATCGCTAATTGATATGGAATATAATTCTGCTTCCTAAAATATATCAATCAGATATCTTTTCTTCCAAGTATTCCATTCTTCACGGAATTCCTTCTTCATGCATATCTCTTCTTATGTTTATCTTGATCTTCTTTCCTTTAATCAGCTACTGTCCTTCTCTGATTGTCCTTCAGCACTTAAGTTCTGATATCTATCTTCTGATGATTATCTCCTGATAACATACGTACTGATATCCTTAAGTCCTGACTTCCAGTATAAGTACTGATCAAAAGTTAAGTACTGATTTATCCTGTTCAGTAAGATCTGAAAGCTAAACATAAAACATATTAGCCATGACATTATCAAATATATCTAACAATCTCCCCCAACTTGTAAATTAACATAATATACAAGTTTAACAGATATTTGATGATGTCAAAAACATTAAGTACAAATGCATGAGAATTAGACTAGATAACTACAACTTACAGTCCTTAAAGCTTTTACCAATTTCAACTTCTGATAACAACTTCAGTCTGTATAAATATCAGAATTTAAGCAATTGTAGATCTTCGACTTGGCTTCATCATTTTCTGATCTCTCTAATGTCAGGAGTTGTTCTGAGATAGTTTTTCAACAAACATTTCTCAGCATATCTTAGTTCATCAATCATTCTCCTTTTAACATCTTTAAGCTCTGCAGTATCTTCACCAGTTTGAAAGATTGCAGCTCTGAGATCATTGATCTTTTCTTTTCTCAACTCCTGATCTAGTCTTATGACATAAGCTTTGTCAGACTCTAGATTGAATTCAAGTCCCTTAATACCAAGATACGTTCTGATCTGTGCAGTATTAGGCTTCATATCAACAATATCACCATTGTGATCTCTGTTCTTTGGAACATATATGCTGTCATACTTAACAGAATAAAGCCTTTTCTGTCTCTGAATCTGTTCTTTTAAGTAGTTTGCAGCAGTCCCTGTTATTCTGTCATCCACTTGAAGTAAGAAAAGTACATGCTCCAATTCTTCAAAATACTTCAATGGAATGGCATTTTGTCTTATATGATAAACCCTACCATCTGTCATGAAATACAACATGATGTATTCTTTCAAGTAGGTATGATAAACCATCTGTACAGATTCCAGTTGATTCAATCTCTCAGGAGTTGCTCCAATACCTGGTTCACTCAAGGAAGTTGGATCATTGGTAGTGTTGTGTACTCTTCTTTCATCAGCACTTCCCAATCCAGTTTTATCTCTAGCTTCCTTTCCAGTAACTACTCTTGCTTCAAAACCACTTGCAGTAGTCTTCAAAGATTGAGTCTGTTTTGCTTTAGTGAATCCTGGTAGGAGTGTCTTTGATCTATTTTCTGATATCAAGTTAACTTGAGCTCTGTCAGAGGTTACTTGCTTCTTCTGAATATCAGAACTTATAATTTCTTGACTCTGAACAACTTGAGCCATGCCAGAGGTTGTTTTAAGAACTTTTCTTGAAGTCAGAGCAAGATCATCTTTTTCATCAGCAATTTCTTCTTCCTCAGGAGGTACATAAACCTTGATAGGTTCACCAACCTTTTCTTTACCCTTGGATCTTGGATCTATCTGTGGTTGTGATCTAGCCAATGTTGCTTCAGTATGTGTCCTTTCTTTGATCACAATGCCTTTAAGTTTTGGAAGTGACTTATTACCAGAAGCTTCAGATTTAGATTTGACTTTCTCTGATTTAAGTCTGGCTTCTTCTTCCTTTAAACTTTCCAAGTCCATTCCTGGATTTTCTTGAAGAAATAACTGTCTTGACATTTCCTCATCAAGATCTAGAAGTTCATCAGAACTTATCCTTTTACCAGCAGCAGAACTTATTCTTTTCCCAATATCAGAACTTGTCCCGTGACTAGCTTATCTTGATGTAAATCTTCTACCTTGACTATGACCGCTACCCATTCCAGAGTATCTTTGATCATCATTTCCATCATCCTTTCCTTGCAGTGTCTTGTTAGTTTTGCATTTGGACTTAATTACCTTCTCCCCCTTTTTGGCATTAGCAGGTAGTAAAAGCGAGATAAGTAATTCCACTGAGGATTGGATTTCAGTAAGTTGAGATTGCTGAGAAGCTTGATTTGTCAGAATGTCATCAATCTGAGCTTGTTGTTTCTCTTGAGTTTTCTCAATATAAGCAATCCTGTCAATGGTAGGTTGAAAGAATTTTTTCTTATCAATTTTCCAAACTTGTTCTTGTTTGATAAAGTTCTCCTGTATCTTGTATAGCTCTGCATGAGTAGTTGAATGAAGAACCTGTAGATGTTTAGTACTCAATGCAGTGACTCTAAGCTGGGTTTTAAAATCATCAGAATTTAACATTTCATCAGCTTTAGTCAAGTGCTCAGCAAGATGTAATGCATTTGGAACACATGAAACTGAGTTCCATTCCTTAGTCCACTCCTGACCTGCAGGAGTTTCACTCCAAGGTACTGGTGCATCCCTGATAACAAACTCCTTTACCAGTTCAGACTTAGGAAGAGTCGGTTGAGGAGTATGTCCTGAAGGACCTGCTTCATCAGCATCTACAGTTGGAGCAGCTTCACCAGTATCTCCAGCATTTGCAGCATCAGAACTTAAAGAATCAGTATCTTCTGATAAGACAACAGTGTGAGTAGCAATGGAGGCTTCAGCATCCTCTAATTGCTGATCTGATACTAAGTTCTGATCAACAGCCATATCCTGATGCTCACCTAAAGTCTGATCATCAGCATCTTGATGCAAAGAAGGTGTTGTTGATAACTCTGGAGTTTGAACAGCATCAGTAACAGGTGTTGTGAAAGGATTATTTGCTGTTGGAGCTTCTAAGAAAAGTATTTCAGGCACAACCAGGTTCTGAATATCAAATTCAGCACTTGTGCCTGGATCAACAAGAGACACAGATGGTGAGTTAGCCTTGTCAGATACAGCTTCCTGAGATGGAGTTGATGGAGAAGAAGTGACTGGAGCAAATTCCTTGTCTTGTGAGATCAAAGATTCCTGATCCCCTTCCTTAGCTGCTTCCTCTTCATCATCTGAAACTGGCCTTTGTGCCCTCTGTTTCTTGTACTTCCTTGTTGATTTGGATTCCTTGGGAGTTTCAGGAACTATCATTCGTCTAAGCCTCTTGAGAAGCCTAGAACCCCCAATTTCAGAATCCTTCTGAGAAACCTCTTTCTCAGCTTCAGTTACAACAGGTTCTCTAGAAGAAACCTGTTCCTCAGAATCAGATTCATCTCTCAATACAATCCTCCTTCTCTTTTGAGATGTTTGAGGAATAGTTTTTGTCCTCTTTGTCTTGGAGGATGAGGGTTGAACAGTCTGTGAAGTAGAGAGATAGGATTTGAGATAATTCCTGAGGGTAGGTTGAGTAGAATG